>NC_052355.1:10246746-10320753 GCF_009727055.1 Benincasa hispida | reverse complement strand
TCGCCCTAAGGATCGCATAGTGCTTGGCACCACTGTTGAACCCCTCTAATGGAGCATGGTTTATCGTGAAGATTCCTATGTCGCAACATTTTTGTGGGATCATAGCATTTTGCGTACTGCCACTGTTGTTGATCTTGTCTCATCATTTTGTTTCTCTTTCAAGCTTTGTGGAGCTGGTGGTAGCTGAATCTTCTTTCATGTCTCATTTCTTGAAGGCTTTGAGGGTGGATGAAACTTCGGGGTTCATCTCTCGGCTTTCTGAATTATTAAGTCAACGGGGTCTCGGTGTTGTCACTGCATTCCAAGTATGTCGCGATGGCTCTTTTTCTTACTTTCTAACAGTCATTTGTTGTCAGCTTAAACAAGGAGACGCCTAAGCATTGTTTCTTTCCCCACGTTAACTCCAGCATTACGAGGAAGCTCAGTAAATTCTCCTTGTGATTCTATTTTTCAGCTCGCCCGCTCAAATTGTCCAGCTGAATTTTCAAGATTTTCGAAGATGTGCTGATTCTGAAGCACTAATTCATTCTTCTCAATTTACTCTTCACAAGCTCTCTAAGGACGAAGATTGTCGGGTTTGCGAGCTGCTATCTTTGGTTAATGCATTGGACTGGTCGCTTGTTTTGCGGGAAAATCCAGGAGGCCTTTTCTCTTTTGTTGCCACTGTGTTGGAAGTTTTTTTGTTGATTTTTCCACGCAAATTTGGTGGTTTCTCCACTGGGGTTGTAAATGTGTCAAAATAGGGAATTATTCTTTATGAGCATTACTGGATCTGCAGGTTTGTCGGCATTCTTCATCGAATGAGCATCTCCCAGATTACAGAAATTGCGATCGTTTGAGCATTGCATTGACTTTGCCTTTTTCTTTGCTCCATGCTATTACTTGCGATGCCTTGTATCAAAATCATCAAATCGCAATCATTTAATTTTTGAAAGGGATGCGAATGGCCTCATTGTTGGCTCTCACTATCTTTAATCCTTAATCTTGATCGCTTTCTCCCGCCAATCTTCATGATTTTTGGAATGCGATCGAGTATATTTTTGGGCCTCCTCATATGTTTGGTTGCTGCAGACCACCAAGCGGCTGCCGCATTGGCCAGCGGTCTGCGAATAAGGGTTCAATCCTTTGTAAAAGATCTCCATCTGCAAGCAGTCGGGCAAGCCGTTTTATGTGGACAGTCTCTTACCAGCCTCTTGAACTCGCCCAAGGCTTGCCTAAGCGATTCGTCATTTTTCTTGGATTCAAAATTTGGTTTATTAATTTCCATCTCCTGGCATTCTCTGTTGGTGGGAAACTTCTTCATTAACTTTCCACCACTTGCTTCCCACTCGAAAGTTATCTCTCTCAGTTCGAGAGAATATGGCCTGTTTTCTTACTGATTCACACAAAGAAAATGGAAATAGAGGTAGTCAAACTTCTTTTGGTAGAGATATTCGGGAACACAAAAGTGATTGCGCAGATTTCTATGAAAGCCTCTCAGAGGTGGGCTGTGCTGGGTTCTTTGCCATGCCTTTCCTCTCCAAACTGGCCAGCAGCTTGGATCATCTATACATTACAAGCTTCATTTCAACCTCGATCCATCTAATGTACTGGCCTCATGATTTACCTGGAGAAAAATCGTAGAGGTTGGCGACGCATAGTCCGCGAATGGGTCTATTGCGGTCATTCGCCAGAGGATAGGGTTGGCCATTATATTGTTGTCGCGTTTGCGGCCCTTTTCTTCTGGGTTATTCCGCCATTCTCTGGGGTTCTGCCTCTTGTTGTTGGCGGTTGTCTCTCAGTTCTTCGTCTAAATGTCCTCTCAATCTCCAGGTCATAACTCGCCAGTAGATTGATTAGTTGCAAAGAAATCAGAAAAATTATCGTTAGCACACTGATTTTTTCGAAGTCCCCGGCAATGGCGCCAAATACTTTGATTGCGTTATTTTATGAGGTGAAATTATGGAAGAAATGCCCGTGATGGAATATAATGAGCTAACAAGCTTTCTATCAACGGAAACCCAAGTATAAATCCACTGAGTTTCTGGTAAGTCCAGTGTTAACTCAGGACTTGAAACGGTATACCGTGGTTAATTTTCCAAAATACTTTGCGGTAACCGGTACATAAATTGTTGTTTGGTGTTGTTGTTCTGCGGGTAATAAATAAACGGGAAAAAAAAATGTTGGCGAAGTTTTCGAAAAGGGTTGATAATGCATGAGAATCTGATGAGTATGTGGTGAGACAGGTTTGAGAAGGGGTTCAGCTAACACTTCCTAGGATGCGTTACTGTTATGCGATCACTGCCAAACACACATACAATAGCAAACTCATCTTCTCGACGCAAATGCTACAGATCTTCTAAACTAGAATGCATGCGATATATGCGAGAGTCTATAGACTACAATAAGCTCTATTCTTATTTAGCGAGGTGACAAAATGACAAAACACACAAAATAAGGTCGACCAGAATAATATCATAACCTAATGTCTAGGGTGCATAATGCAGGTTGACAAATAGAGCTTATTCTCTAAGTCCCTATCTCTTGCTTATGCAGATCTATTTCTTGTTCTCTCGAGTCTAGAATTCTAACCTAGCTCTCTCAAGTCTTTAATTTCTTTCTTTTTATCTTGTCTCGAGTAGGCTCTAAAGGGTGTTTGGCACAACCTAAAACAGTATTAATCGCATGCGATGAAGATCCTAGGTCATGTTAAGAACGTAGTTCTTCTTTCAACCCATTTTGATAAATTTAGCTACTCATGCGTGCTTTCAAGTGAGTGACAGAAGTAGATAAAAGAGGTTCCTATGTAATAGATATAGAGATGAAATACAAAATAACAATGCAAGATGAAGAAAAAGAGCCTGGTAGCAATCTCTTGCTTCACAAGGGCTTTTACCTGTCTTTTCTAATCTCTTCAAAAGATAGTCTCACTCTCGTCAAGAGTCGGCTCACTCTCTGCTTTTCCATGCTTCCGGGTTCTCTCTCGAGTTGCCCTTGCAATTGATCTTCCAGCGTCTCTTCCCTTCTCTTGCTCTGCCTTAAAAATAAAAAAAAAACTAAGAATAATTTTATTTAAGGGAAAAAAATTCTCTAAGTGTTCGAACTTCTAAAACTAGCTGAAACCCTTTTCTAAAGGGTTGCCTTCCGGTATTTATAGAGCTTTAAGGATGAAAGGCGGCTTCTCTCTTATGATTGCACAGATGGGATGACTTAATTCTCTGAACTGATGCGACCGAATATTTGTCACTGAAAAGCTGAGTGTACTTGTTATTGTTACGTGGCTTATCAAACTTAATTTAGGTTTCGACCATCATCAGCTTTTCTATCCCCTCGTGATTAATTATGCTTTTCACCCAGATGGTGCCCACAAGTGCGCCGGCTCTTATGCGGGCAATTCCCTCTGAGCAGATGTGTTGCGAGCACAAAGCACCGCAAAGCCTTGCAATGACGATGCGCCGTCCGTTGATTTTTTTGTGAATCGCGCTTTTCGCTTTTGCGTCAACGCATGATTCTAATAAAAATACAAAAGTTAACTATTTCTTATGCGTATGGACGCATGCGAGCACAATGTTAGTGAACTTAAATGTTTTTTTGATTCTGGCAATCTAACTGTTTTTATCAACACAAACCTTCATTGTTTAATAACTAGAATTTGTAATAACATGGCATTCTGCCCCCGATTATCGGCCACATATTTTACTTAACAACCTTCTAATTCTAAATAAAAGGACTAAGAGAGTGCATTTCTGCCCATTTCATCATGAACCGATTGAAATTATTGCTGAAACATTCAGATGAAAGAAGGTGTTTCTTCCCAATTGGAGTTGGTTCGATGATTTTCTCAATTTACCCTTTGATTCTAGCTTATTTTGAGTCCCAGCAACTCAATCTAGAGCAGCAAGAGGATAGTAGGGACGATCTTATGGTGGTCTACACAAGATTTGGAGGATTTTGCAGCTGGAAAATGGAAGATTTTGATGGTTCGGGCCAATGTATGTTTCCTGAAACCCATTATATCTCTGTTTTAGCCTGTTTTTTTCCAAACCAAAATTACTGAATTGGAGTACTATATATTCCTAAACTTTCCGCCTGCTGATGGTGTCAATCCAATAATTGTATCAGAGCATCTTTTAAGCATTTCATTCAGATTAATTCTTGTTGGTGGATGTTTTTTTGAAAATATGAAATTGTTGTAATTGATGTGGTTTTCTGAGTTTTGGCATTTAATTTTCTCTTTTGATTTCCTTTTGAATTTGTAATTGGCTCTTTGCTTGATGAGCTTTAATGTCTTTCTTTTCAAGAAGTTCTGTAATTTATTGGAGTCATTAGAGTATGAACATTAAGCTGTAATCGAAAAACAAGCGAAGGGGCCGAGTGAGATTAATTTCACCTCTGTTCAAAATCGGCGTTGAGCTTCAGTAGCTTAAACGATCTTTTATCTTCATCATTGAACGATATGAAGGGAAAGGCTAACGATCGTGTAGCTTCGGGCGTTAGATCGTTATAGGTGTTGTGTGCTAGACAAATCGCTCTACCTCGATAGCTAAGCAATGCAATTGTATTTATATGATGGCCACTACACTAGCTTCGGGTGGTAGCTAAGCAATGCAACGAAGAGCTCATCGACGCACATAGGAGCGATCGCCATTACACGATTCATTTACCTTTTGATGGAATAGTAGGCGATGCAGTTGAGTGCTATGCGATTAGCACTATGCGATCGTTTACCTCCATTGGGTATATAAGCAATGCGTTGAAATGATACGGAGCGATAGCATTAAGCGATCGTTTTACCTATGAGCGATAAGTCTGACAATGAATCGATTGCGCAATTAAACACTGAATTTAGCTACTCGGTTCCTGCCCCTTTCTTACTAGGCGCTTCCCGTAACGCGGAGAATCCATGCGCGCTAGCCCTAGTGATATGCGATATTTTTTTTATGATGTGGGAATTATGGATGAAATTCGATGATAAAATGTGTTGAGCACTCCAAAGTTTTTCTCAGTGAATTCCAAGTGTAAACCCTACTTGGAGTTCCTGGTAAGTCTAGGTCGAACTCAGGACTTGGAAAACAGTTGCGGTGGTAATTTTTCGAAAAGACTCTTGCGGTACTGGTAACTCAAATAGTTGTTTGGTTTTGTAGATTGCGGTAATGAAAAAATAAACAAATACGACAGATTTGAGGAAAGGTTAATATTGTTGTGATAGATGCACTGAGTATGCAGTAATGAACCGAGTTGAGAAGGTCTTTACTAGCATTACTTGGGATGCATCAGGACTACTGCGATCATTCTCAAACCATGAATAGCAAGTAATTTTCCAATGCAAATGTGGTGCTAACCTACGTCTAGGACGAAATGTGTTGAATGAAAAAGTGTCCATAGATTTTATATTCCTAAGTCTCTAGCTCTTTTCCTATGTGATGATGCAAGATCACAAAGGCAAGGGTGACGGAACACATCATATCCCTATCTCTAGGAGTGCATGCGATGCGTTATAGTTAAACAGTGCTATTCCTAAGCTCCTAGTCTCTTTGATTATGCGTTCAATCTGACTCTTCAGTTGTGCTAGCAAAGTGCTTCTATGCTCTAATGGATGAATGAAGCATACATAAATTACAAATAATCGCATTAGAATGAAGATACCCCAATTGGTGCTAGCAAAAGTGCTTCTTCAACCCATTCACAGATTAGCTACCATGCTAAATAACAGAGAGGTGAATAGTTATAGAGAAGTAAATTCCATTTCTATAAATGACTTTGAATACAAAATACAATGGAGGTAAGGGTTTAGAGAGGTCTAGTTAGCAATCCCTTGCTGATCGAGGCTTTTTACACTGGCAATCTCTATTCGGTTCAAAAGATATTCCTTACTCCGCAGAATCATGGCCCTCTCTCGATCTATGAAGCTTTTTCGGCGCTCTTCAAAGCTTATGAACGATCTCTTCGACAACAACATCCTTCCTTCTCTCTTCCGCCTTAAAAAAAAAAAAAAAAAAAAAAACTTAGAACAAGGGCAAACTATCTAAGAGAAATTTCTAAACTCTACGAACTGCTGAACTGTGTGAACCCCTTTTTTTTGAAGGATTCTTTCGGTATTTATAGAGCTCCTGGGTGAAAGGCGGCTCTGTCTTATGAATTGCACAGACAGGGAATGGCTTTAATTGCCTGACTGATTCGCCGAATATTTTGTCAACCGAAAAGCTGAATGTACTTGTTATCGTTAGCGCTGTCAACTTAATTCGAATTCGCCGTCATCCAGCTTTTCGTTCCCACCATGATTAATTATGTTTTTCACCCAGGATGCACCCACCAAGTTGCGCCAGCTCTATGCGGCAGTCCTTCTTGAGTAATGTTGGCGAACACAAATCACCGCAAAGACTTGCGGTAATATCTGTGCTCGTCCATTGAATCCTGTTGGCTCCACCGAAGCCATCCTCACAACCCCAGATGCCGCCTTTGCACTCCCCCACCGCACGAGCCAAACCCGTTGCGAACACCCACCTCCCCTCACTGTCTCATCAGACCGCCGCGTGCCTTCCTTCGTTGCTTCAAGATCCGAAGTCTGTTGCACTCGCCCAAGCCGATTTTCCGTCCATTCATAGCTGACGTCGCCCAAATCGAGGGCGTCGTTTTTTGTTCGTTCTGACGCCGCCTCTTCAGAAACCCATTGTTTCAGCCTCAGCCTGCTACCTTCGGTCTATCCGTTTTAGCTGACGCCACTTCATGCTTCGCCAAACCCAGATCCTTCGATCGGCCGTCTCTCTTGTCGCCGTCGGATTGTCCTAGGGTAAGGTCGAGGTAGTTCGGTTCGATATCTTTGCCATTAAACGTTGCGGTTTCGTCATTTTGATTCACAGTTGTTGGGGTTTTATTTGAAAGGTTTAGTTTTTGCGATGCTTGGACTGTTGAGGGAGCGTTCATCAAGGGACTTTGGAAAGTGATCTCATCCTTTGGGTAAGTTTTATGATTAGTTTGGACATTGGGTCCGAAGTTTTAACACTGTTATGGTTGAACTGAAAATTATTTGGCTGTGTCGGTGTGAATGTCCTCACTGATTAGTTAGATCTCACTGCTATGTTTTGTGTTTTCCTTCGGGATTTCACCATTTTGTTGTTTCCTTTGGGATTCACCTGTTTGTGTCTCCTTCAGGATATTCACCAGTTTGTGTTTCCTCGGGATTTCACCAGTTTTGTGTATTTCCTTCGGGATTCACAAGTTGTTGTGTTTCTCCTTGGTTCACCAGTTTTTTGTCTACCTTCGGGATTCACCAATTTGTGTTTCCTTCGGGATTCACAAGTTTGTGTTCTCCTTCGGATCACAAGTTGTGTATTCCTACGGGATTACCAGAGGTAGTGGGCATAACTTAACTACAGTAGGATAGGACTCAGTCTCTTCCCTGTTTCATGTGTGTATATGTGACATAGGTGGGTATCTAGAGGACATAGATGCCTAGCCTGACCCCAGTGGTGGGGTTACTTACTAAATATTTCATACTTATCCTTCTTATGTGATGTTTTCAAGAAAAGGTAAAGATGCACCAGCGATGGCGCAAGGAATTCGTGATCGTGTCACAAGACTAGATTTTTTCGCTTCCGCACCTCTAAATTTTGAGTCCTTACTTTCCCTCTTTATATTTAGTGTTTACGTTTAAAATGTATTACTACGGATTATTTTCTTTTATATACTTTTGTTATTCTTTAAGAATTTTGGGTACCCTATTATTTGTTTTCAAAATTGCATTTAATAAATGTCTTTTTGAACTTCTCTTGTTTAATTAGTATTATTCAAATAACGAGCGTCGTTTTAAATTCTGTGGATGCAATTTATTTTAGTAACGACCTTACCTAATGTCCTTATGGGGGTTGGGTGTTATAGTTGGTATCAAACCACATTGTTTTGGGTTCTGTAGATTTGACTTAACTCCGTAAGTCTAGATAGTCCCGTGGCCGGTAACGGAACAGTTCAAGGAATCTTTTATTGAGAATTATTTTTGGCGCAACACTTCATATATAAGCAGGCAGAATTTTTGAACTTGAAGCAGGGTCGTATGTCAGTGAGGAATATCAGCAAGAGTTTTCGATATAAGCTGTCTCATTTTGCTCCTGAGCTAGTGGCCACCGGAGACAACGAGGGCCGAGAGATTTTATCTAGGCCTGAGGAGCGGGTTGCAAGGGATGGTGCATGCCTTGGGATCTCACAGAGTATGTTGCGGCACTGCGAGCCACTGTGAGGGATATCATGCCGACTTCTAGGAAGGAGAGAATATAGGAGGTCACTCAAGATTGGACCTCCATAGGCCAGAAAAGGAAGGCCTTAGCACAAGGCTCTTTGATATTTCAGGCAGAAAGGTCAGAACACAGTACATGCTCCACGTCCAGTGGGGACCAACAGAGTACCCAGGTTGGGAATCGGCAGGGAAGATAGACCGATATGCACCACTTGCGGTAAGCAGCACTGGGGACGTTGTTTAGCCGGCTCTGGATTTGTTTTCCAGTTGTGGCCAGAAGAGGCATATGGCAGATAGATGCCCAAGGGAGGATGCGCCTGAACACGTGAGCCAACCTGCAGGCTCATTCCAGGAGGCCCGAAACCGCCAGCTAGCAGGACGGTATTTTCTACCACTCGACGTGAGGCGGAGAGTCAGGCACCGTGGTGACATGTACACTTCCCATTTTGGGACACCAATGCTTTTTTTTTATTTGACTCTGGCTCTTACGCACTCGTTTATATCTACTGCTATTTGTGAGACATGCTATGTTAGGACTCAGAACCGTTGCACTTTGCATTGTCTATTTCCACTCCACCAGGAGAGATCATGTTAGCTATAGAAAAGATAAAAGCCTGTCAAGTAGATGTAGGTAATCGCGCATTAGATGTAAACTCTGATAATTTTAGATATGCGCGATTTTGATGTTATATTAGGCATGGATTGGTTAGCTGCTAACCATGCCAGCATAGTTTGCTCCCGTAGGAGGTCATTTTTTTAACCCTCCTACAGGAGCCAGTTTTTAAGTTTAAAGGGGTTGGGACCGTAGTCCTACCCAAAGTGATATCCGCATTGAGAGCGAGTAGGCTATTCGACCATGGAGCCTGGGGCTTTATGGCCAGTGTGATGGACACCACGGAGAATGAAGTTACCTTGACTGCGGAGCCAGTAGTGAGAGATTTTCCAGATGTGTTTCAAGAAGATCTTCCCGGACTACCCCCGCAATGAGAGATAGATTTTTCCATTGAATTACGAGCCAAAGCACAACCCCTATTTCGAGGGCTCCATAGAGGATGGACCCGACAGAGTTGAAGGAACTGAAGGTCCAATTGCAGGAGTTGTTGTACAAGGGCTTTCATACGCCCTAGCGTGTCACCATAGGGTGCACCTGTTTTGTTTGAAAAAAGAAGGATGGATCGTTACATCTGTACATTGATTACAGAGAGTTGAACAAGGTGACCGTTAAGAAAAATATCCCCTGCCCAGGATCGATGATTTTGTTTTACGCAGTTTACAGGGAGCTACGATATTCTCTAAGATTGACCTCCGGTCAGGGTACCACCAGCTTTGGATAAAGACAGTGACATTACCAAGACAGATTTCCGTTCGAGGTATGGACATTATGAGTTCATAGTGATGTCATTCGGATCTAACGAATTGCCACCAGTAGGTGTTCAGGATCTGATTGAATAGGGTGTTCAAGGAATTTCCTCGACACCTTCGTGAATTGGGTTTTTATTGATGGATATTTTGGATTATTCCAAGATAGACGCCGAGCATGAGGAGCACTGCGGAAAGTGGTTGGAGACGTTGAGGGCCAATAAGCTATATGCGTATGTTTCTAAGTTGAAATTCTTGTTGAAGCAGATGTCCTTTCTAGGGCATGTGATATCCAAAGAAGTGTCTCTGTGGATCCTAACAAAGGTGGACGGCAGTTACTCCTTTATCCAAAGCTGGTGGTACCCTGACCGGAGGTCAATCTTAGAGAATATCGTAGCTCCCTGTAACTGGTAAAACAAATCATCGATCCTGGGCAGGGGATATTTGTTCTTAACGGTCACCTTGTTCAACTCTCTGTAATCAATGTACAGATGTAACGATCCATCCTTCTTTTTTCAAACAAAACAGGTGCACCCTATGGTGACACGCTAGGGCGTATGAAACCCTTGTACAACAACTCCTGCAATTGGACCTTCAGTTCCTTCAACTCTGTCGGGTCCATCCTCTATGGAGCCCTCGAAATAGGGGTTGTGCTTGGCTCTAATTCAATGGAAAAATCTATCTCTCATTGCGGGGGTAGTCCGGGAAGATCTTCTTGAAACACATCTGGAAAATCTCTCACTACTGGCTCCGCAGTCAAGGTAACTTCATTCTCCGTGGTGTCCATCACACTGGCCATAAAGCCCCAGGCTCCATGGTCGAATAGCCTACTCGCCTTCAATGCGGATATCACTTTGGGTAGGACTACGGTCCCAACCCCTTTAAACTTAAAACTGGCTCCTGTAGGAGGGTTAAAAATGACCTCCTTACGGGAGCAAACTATGCTGGCATGGTTAGCAGCTAACCAATCCATGCCTAATATAACATCAAAATCGCGCATATCTAAAATTATCAGAGTTACATCTAATGCGCGATTACCTACATCTACTTGACATGCTTTTATCTTTTCTATAGCTAACATGATCTCTCCTGGTGGAGTGGAAATAGACAATGCAAATGGCAACGGTTCTGAGTCTAACATAGCATGTCTCACAAATACAGTAGATATAAACGAGTGCGAAGAGCCAGAGTCAAATAAAACAAAAGCATGGTGTCCCAAAATGGGAAGTGTACATGTCACCACGGTGCCTGACTTCTCGCCTCACGTCGAGTGGTAGAAAATACCGTTCCCTGCTATTGCTGGCGGTTCGGGCCTCCCTGGAATGAGCCTGCAGGTTGGCTCCTGTGTTCAGGCGCATTCCTCCTTGGGCATCTATCTGCCATATGCCTCTTCTGGCCACAACGGAAACAAATCCCAGAGCCGGCTAAACAACGTCCCCAGTGCTGCTTACCGCAAGTGGTGCATATCGGTCTATCTTCCCTGCCATTCCCAACCTGGGTACTCTGTTGTCCCCACTGACGTGGAGCATGTACTGTGTTCTGACCTTTCTGCTGAATATCAAGAGCCTTGTGCTAAGCCTTCCTTTTCTGGCCTATGGAGGTCCCAATCTTGAGTGACCTCCTATATTCCTCTCCTTCCTAGAAGTCGGCATGAATCCTCACAGTGGCTCGCAGTGCCGCAACATACCTCTTGAGATCCAAGGCATGCACCATCCCTTGCAACCCGCTCCTCAGGCCCTAGATAAATCTCTCGGCCCTCGTTGTCTCGGTGGCCACTAGCTCAGGAGCAAAATGAGACAGCTTATCGAACTCTTGCTCGTATCCTCCACTGACATAACACGTCTGCTTCAAGTTCAAAAATTCTGCCTGCTTATTATATTGAGTGTTGGCCAAAAAACTTCTCATAAAAATGTTCCTTGAACTGTTCCGTTACCGGCCACGGGGACTATCTAGACTTACGGAGTAAGTCAATCTACAGAACCCAAAACATGTGGTTTGATACCAACTATAACGACCCAACCCCCTAAGACTTAGGTAAGGTCGTTACTAAAATAAATGCATCCACAGAATTTAAAACGACGCTCAGTTATTTGAAATAAATACTAATTAAACAAGAGAAGTTCAAAAGACATTTATTAAATGCAATTTTGAAAACAAATAATAGGGTACCCAAAATTCTTAAAGAATAACAAAAGTATATAAAAGAAATAATCCGTAGTAATACATTTTAAACAGTAACACTAAATATAAAGAGGAAAGTAAGGACTCAAATTTAGAGGTGCGGAAGCGAAAAAAATCTAGTCTTAGTGACACGATCACGAATTCCGTTGCGCCATCGCTGGTGCATCTTTACCTTTTCTTGAAACATCGACATAAGAAAGGATAAGTATGAAATATTTAGTAAGTAACCCCACCACTGGGGTCAGGCTAGGCATCTATGTCCTCTAGATACCCACCTATGTCACATATACACACATGAAACAGGGAAGAGACTGAGTCCTATCCTACTGTAGTTAAGTATGCCCACTACCTCTGGTGAATCCCGTAGGAAACACAAACTTGTGAATCCCGAAGGAGACACAAACTTGTGAATCCCGAAGGAAACACAAAATTGGTGAATCCCGAAGGAGACAAAAACTGGTGAATCCCAAAGGAAACACACAACTGGTGAATCCCGAAGGAAACACAAACTGGTGAATCCCGAAGGAAACACAAACTGGTGAATCCTGAAGGAGACACAAACAGGTGAATCCCAAAGGAAACACAAAAATGGTGAATCCCGAAGGAAACACAAACAGGTGAGGA
The DNA here is from genome assembly GCF_009727055.1 of Benincasa hispida. NCBI lineage: Eukaryota > Viridiplantae > Streptophyta > Magnoliopsida > Cucurbitales > Cucurbitaceae > Benincasa > Benincasa hispida. The sequence goes on along the minus strand of NC_052355.1, from coordinate 10,308,380 downwards.
TCTAACTAATCAGTGAGGACATTCACACAGTCTCAAATAATTTCAGTTCAACCATAACAGTGAAACTTCGGACCCAAGTCCAAACTATCCAAAAACTTACCCAAAGGATGAAGATCACTTCCAAAGTCCCTTGATGACGCTCCCTCAAAGTCCAAGCATCGCTAAAACTAACCTTCAAATAAAACCCAACAACTGTGAATCAAAATGACGAAACCCAACGTTAATGGCAAAGATATCGAACCGAACTACCTCGACCTTACCTAGGACAGATCCGACGGCGACAAGAGAGACGGCCGACGAAGGATCTGGGTTTGGCGAAGCATGAAGTGGCGTCAGCTAAACGGATAGGACGAACGGTGAGCTAGGCTGAGGGCTTGAAACAATGGGTTTCTGGAAGAGGGGCGTCAGACGAACAAAAACGACGCCCTCGATTGGGCGACGTGGCTATGAATGGAGGAGAAATCGGCTGGGCGAGTGGCAACGACTTCGGATCTGAGCAACGAAGAAGGCACGGCGGCGGTCTGATGAGACAGTGAGGGGAGGTGCGGTGTTCGCAACGGGTTTGGCTCGTGCGGTGGGCAAAGGCGCATCTGGGTTGTGAGGATGGCTCGGTGAGCACAGGATTCAATGGACGAGCACAGAATTACCGCAAGTCTTTGCGGTGATTTGTGTTCGCCAACATCTACTCAAGAAGGACTGCCGCATAGAGCTGGCGCAACTTGGTGGGTGCATCTGGGTGAAAGACATAATTAATCATGGTGGGACGAAAGCTGATGACGGTCGAATTCGAATTAAGTTGACAGCCGCTAACGATAACAAGTACATTCAGCTTTTCGGTGACAAATATTCGGCGCATCAGTCAGGCAATTAAAGCCATCCCTTCTGTGCAATCATAAGACAGAAGCCGCCTTTCACCCAGGAAGCTCTATAAATACCGAAAGAATCCTTCAAAAAAGGGGTTCACCAGTTCAGCAGTTCGTAGAGTTAGAAATTTTTTCCTTAGATAGTTTAGCCTTGTTCTAAGTTTTTTTTTTTTTTTAAGGTGGAAGTAAGAGAAGGAAGTTGTGCCGATAGATCGTTCCGGTGAGCTTGGAAGAGCGCCGAAAGCTTCAAGATCAGAGAGAGGGCCAGATTCTGCGGAAGTAGGAATATCTTTTGAACCGAATAGAGATTGCCAGTGTAAAAGCCTCGATCAGCAAGGGATTGCTACTAGACTCTCTACCTCTACCTTCCATTGTTATTTTGTATTCAAAGTCATTTATAGAAATGGAATTTACTTCTCTATATCTATTCACTCTCTGTTATTTACGCATGAGTAGCTAAATCTGTTGAATGGGTTGAGAAGCACTTTGCTAGCACAATTGGGGATCTTCATTCTATGCGATTATCTTGTATTATGTATGCTTCATTCATCCATTAGAGATAGAAGCACTTTGCTAGCACAACTGAAGAGTCAGATTAGAACGCATAATCAAGAGATAGGAGCTTAGGAATAAGCACTGTTTACTATTAACGCATCGCATGCATCCTAGAGATAGGATATGATTGTGTTCCGTCACCTTGCCTTTGTGCATCTTGCATCATCACATAGGAAAAGAGTAGAGACTTAGGAATAAAATCTATGGACACTTTTTCATTCAACACATTCGTCCTAGACGTAGGAGCACCACATTTGCATTGGAAAATTACTTGCTATTCATGGTTGTAGAATGATCGCATAGTCTGATGCATTCCCAAGTAATGCTAGCTAAAGACCTTCTCAACTCGTTCATCTGCATACTCAGTGCATCTATCACACAATTAACCTTTCCTCAAATCTGTCGTATTTGTTTATTTTTCATTACCGCAATCTACAAAACCAAACAACTATTTGAGTTACCAGTTACCGCAAAGTCTTTCGAAAAATTACCACCGCAACCTGTTTTCCCAAGTCCCTGAGTTCGACCTTAGACTTACCAGGAACTCAGTAGGGTTTACACTTGGATTCCACTGAGAAAACTTGAGTGCTCAACACAATTTTATCATCGAATTTCATCCATAATTCCACATCATAAAATAGCGCATCACTAGGCTAGCGCGCATGGATTTCTCCGCGTTACGGGAAGCCCTAGTAAGAAAAGGGGCAGACCGAGTAGCTAAATTAGTGTTTAATTGCGCAATCGATTCATTGCTCAGCTATCGCTCATAGGTAAACGATCGCTTAATGCTATCGCTTATCATTTCAACGCATTGCTTATATACCACATGGAGGTAAACGATCGCATAGTGCTATCGCATAGCAACTCAACGCATCGCTTAGCTTCCGATCAAAGGTAAATGATCGTGTAAGCGATCGCTCAGTGCCATCGCATAGCTCTTCGTTGCATTGCTTAGCTACCACCCGAAGCTAGTGTAGTGCCATCATATAGCAATACAATGCATTGCTTAGCTATCGAGGTAGACGATTGTCTAGCACACAACACCTAAACGATTAACGCCCGAAGCTACACGATCGTTTAGCTTTCCCTTCATATCGTCTAATGTATGAAGATAAAAGATCGTTTAGCTACTGAAGCTCAACGCCGATTTGAACAGAGGTTGATAATTTGGAATCTGCAACTCGGCCCCTTCGCTTGTTTGTTCGAATTACAGCTTAATTTCAACTCTAATGACTCCAAATAAATTACAGACTCTTGAGAAGACATTAAAGCTCATCAAGCAAGAGCCAATTACAAATTCAAAAAGGAAATCAAAGAGAAATTAAATGCCAAAACTCAGAAAACCACATCATTACAACAATTTCATATTTTCGTAAAAAACATCCACCAAACAAGAATTAATCTGAATTGAATGCTTATAAGATGCTCTGATACCAATTATTGGATTGACACCATCATGCAGCGGAAGAGTTTAGGATATATAAGTACTCCAATTCAGTAATTTTGGTTGAAAAGAAACAGGCTAAAACAGAGTATAATGGGTTTCAGGAACATACATTGGCCGAACCATCAAAATCTCCATTTTCCAGCTGCAAAATCCTCCAAATCCTTGTGTAGACCACCATAAGATCGTCCCTACTATCCTCTTGCTGCTCTAGATTGAGTTGTGGGACTCAAAATAAGCTAGAATCAAAGGGAATATTGAGAAAACTCACTGAACCAACTCATTGAAGAACACCTTCTTCATCTGAATGTTTCAGCAATAATTCAATCGGTTCATGATGATGGGCAGAAATGCACATCATCTTAGTCCTTTTATTTAGAATTATGAGGGTTGTTAAGTAAAATATGTGGCCGATAATGGGCAGAAATGCATGTTATTACAATTCTAAGTTATTAAACAATGAAGGTTTGTGTTGATAAAACATGTTAGATTGCATCAAAAAAACATTAAGTTCATAACATTGCGGTCGCATGCGTCCATCGCATAGAAATAGTTAACTTTTGTATTTTTATGTAGAATATGCGTTGACGCAAAGCGAAAAGCGCGATCACAAAAAATCAACGGACGAGCGCATCGTCATTGCAAGGCTTTGCGGTGCTTTGTGCTCGCAAACATCTGCTCAAGAGGGATTGCCGCATAGAGCCGGCGCAACTTGGTGGGCACATCTGGGTGAAAAGCATAATTAATCACGATGGGATAGAAAGCTGATGATGGTCGAACCTAAATTAAGTTGATAAGCCACTAACAATAACAAGTACACTCAGCTTTTCAGTGACAAATATTCGGCGCATCAGTCAGAGAATTAAAGTCATCCCATCTGTGCAATCATAAGAGAGAAGCCGCCTTTCATCCTAAAGCTCTATAAATACCGAAGGCAACCTTTAGAAAAGGGTTTCAGCTAGTTTAGCAAGTTCGAACACTTAGAGAATTTTTCCCTTATAATAAAATTATTCTTAGTTTTTTTTTTATTTTAAGGCAGAGCAAGAGAAGGGAAGAGACGCTGGAAGATCATTCAGGGCAACTCGAGAGAGAACCCGGAGGCATGGAAAAGCAGAGAGTGAGCCGACTCTCGCGAGAGTGAGACTATCTTTTGAAGAGATTAGAAAAGACAGTGTAAAAGCCTTGTGAAGCAAGAGATTGCTACCAGGCTCTTTATTCTCATCTTGCATTGTTATTTTGTATTTCATCTCTATATCTATACAATGGAACCTCTTTATCTACTTCTGTTCACTCACTTGAAAGCACGCATGAGTAGCTAAATTTATCAAATGGGTTGAGAAGAACTACGCTAACATGACCTAGGATCTTCATCGCATGCGATTATCTTGTTTTAGGTTGTGCCAAACACCCCTTTAGAGCTACTCGAGACAGAGTATAAAGAAAGAAATTAAAGACTTGAGAGAGCTAGGTTAGAATCTAGACTCGAGAGAACAAGATTAGATCTGCATAAGCAAGAGATAGGGACTTAGAGATAAGCTCTATTTGTCAACCTGCATTGTATGCACCCTAGAGATAGGTTATGATATTATCTGGTCGCCTTATTTGTGTGTTTGTCATTTTGTCATCGCATAAATAAGAATAGAGGCTTATGTGTAGGTCCTATAGACTCTCGCATATATCGCATGCATTCTAGTATTAGAAGTTGTAGCATTTGCGTCGAGAGATGGTTTGCTATTGTATGTGTGTTGCATGATCGCATAACATGAACGCATCCTAGGAAGTGTTAGCTGAACCCCTTCTCAACCTGTTCACCACATACTCATCAGATCTTCTGCATTATCAACCCTTTTCGAAACTTCGCCACATTCGTTTATTTTATTACCGCAAACAACAACACCAAACAACAATTTATGTTACCGGTTACCGCAAAGTATTTTGGAAAATTACCAACGTATACCGTTTCAAGTCCCTGAGTTCAACACTGGACTTACCAGGAAACTCAGTGGAGTTTATACTTGGTTTCCGTTGAGAAAGCTTGTTGCTCATTATATTTCCATCACCGCATTTCATTCCATAATTTCACCTCATAAAATAACGCATCAAGTATTTGGCGCCATTGCCGGGGACTTCGAAAAATCAGTGTGCTAACGATAATTTTTCTGATTTCTTTGCAACTATCAATCTCTGGCGAGTTATGACCTGGAGATTGAGAGGACATTTCGACGAAGACTGAGAGACAACCGCCAACAACAAGAGAGAACCCCAAGAATGGCGGAATAACCAGAAGAAAGGGCCGCAAACGCGAACAATATAATGGCCAACCCTATCCTTCTGGCGAATGACCGCAATAGACCCATTCGGGACTATGCGTCGCCCAACCTCTACGATTTTTCTCCAGGAATCATGAGGCCAGCATTAGATGGATCGAGGTTTGAAATGAAGCTTGTAATGTTATAGATGATCCAAGCTGCTGGCCAGTTTGGAGGGAGGCATGGCAAAGACCCACACGCCCACCTCTGAAGCTTCATAGAAATCTGCAACACTTTTGTGTTCCCGAATATCTCAACTGAGGAAGTTCAGCTAACTCTGTTTCCATTTTCTTTGTGTGATCAGGCAAGGAAATAGGCATATTCTCTCGAACCGGGCGAGATAACTTTGTGGGAACAGGTGGTGGAAAAGTATGAAGAAGTTTCCCACCAACACGAGAATGCCAGGAGATGGAAATTAATAAACAAATTTTGAATCCCAAGAAAAATGACGAATCGCTTAGGCAATGCCATTGGGCGAGTTCAAGAGGCTGGTAAGAGACTTCCACATAACGGCTTGCCCGACTGCTTGCAGATGGAGGATCTTTTACAAAGGATTGAACCCTTATTCGCAGACCGCTGGCCAATGCGGCAGCCGCTTGGTGGTCTGCAGACCAAACAATATGAGGAGGCCCAAAAATATACTCGATCGGCATTCCAAAAATCATTGAAGATTGGCGGGAGAAAGCGATCAAAGATTAAGGATTAAGATAGTGAAGCCAACAATGAGGCCATTCGATCCCTTTCAAAAATTAAATGATTGCGATGATGATTTTTGATACAAGGCATCGCAAGTAATAGCATGGGAGCAAAGAAAAAGGCAAGTCAATGCTAGCTCAAACGATCGCAATGTTCTGTAATCTGTGGAGATGCTCATTCGATGAAGAATGCCCGACAAACCTGCAGTCAGTATGCTCATAAAGAATAATTCCCTATTTTGACACATACAACCCCAGGTGGAGAAACACCCCAAATTTTGCGTGGAAAAATCAACAACAAAAACTTCCAACCAGTGGCACAAAGAGAAAGGCCTCCTGGATTTTTCCCGCAAAACAAGCGCATCCAATGCATAACCAAGATAGCAGCTCGCAAACACCGCAATCTTCGTCCTTAGAGAGCTTGTTGAAGTAGTACATTGAGAAGAATGAATTAGTGCTTCAGAATCAAGCAACATCATTCGAAATCTTGAAAATTAGCTGGACAAATTGCGGGCGAGCTGAAAAAATAGATCACAAGGAGAATTGTACTGAGCTTCCTCGTAATGCTGGAGTAACGGGGAAAGAACAATGCTTAGCAGTCTCCTTGTTAAGTGACAAAATGACTGTAGAAGTAAGAAAAAGAGCCCATTCCCGCGACCAACTTGAATGCAGTGACAACCGAGGACCCGTTGACTTATAATTCAGAAAAGCCCGAGAAGATGAACCCCGAAGTTTCATCCACCCTCAAGCCTTCAGAACATGAGACAGAAGAATTCCAGCTACCACCAGCTCCACAAAGCTTGAAAGAGAAACAAAATGATGAAGACAAGATCACAACAGTGGCAGTAACGCAAAATGCTATGATCCCACCAAAAATGTGCGACCTAGGAATCTTCACGATACCATGCTCCATTAGAGGGGTCTACAGTGGCCAAGCACTATGCGATCTTAGGGCGAGTATAAATGTAATGCCATTTTCAATCTTCAAACAATTGAATATTGGCACACTCACGCCCACGACAGAGACTCTCCTACTTGCGGACAGATCCCGAATACATCCTGAAGGAGAGTTGAAAAATGCCACAATCTCAATTGATAAATTCAGCTTGCTGATAGACTTCCTTATTTTGGATTATAAAGCAGACGAAGATGCGCCCATTATATTGGGACGATCATTCCTTTTGACCGGTCGTGCTCAAATTGATGTGCACAAGGGGGAGATTGTAATGAACATTAATAGGGAAAAGCTCTGGATGAAGGCATCAAGATTCCAAAGGACATAGAAAAGAAGAAAAAGCCACCGTGGACGTGAAAAGCCCAACTTGGAATAAGCAGTCCCTGAGTTACTATATGACTCAACCTCATCAGGGACGCAACTCTTTTGAATACTCTTTCTCTACATCAATACTTCATGAACTTTCAGCACTTTGTTATTATCTATTATCGCACATTTACTTATATATAAAAAAAAATGACCCTCTCGATGTTTTTCTTGCAACAATCGAGGCAAACAATTGCGGAGGCGCTACACGAAGTCGCAACTACCTTATTCTGTCACCGCAATCCAAAGAAGGTAGATCGCAGCAAAGCAGGATGCGTCAACAAACAATGAGGGTGACAGCGCAAATTTGGGGGTTTTATTTTTCCTTCACTTTATTCCAAATTTTGCACTATTGCATCGCATGTAATTTTGAAAGTTTTATCACCGCATCCTCTTTGATTACCACAATCATTTAATATTGATAAATTTAGTAAGTCACTGTATGCTTTCTCTTTGCCAATTATGATTTCAATGATGAAACACATGCTTCTATTTTTTCGTATATACTAGAGTCAACTTAATTTTAGGATAGTCACCTCATGAAATATTTCTAGAAGTTAGTGGTCTACTAGCTTTCTTTCAAAATGACTCTTTATGTAGCTTCCTAAGAACATCCATGACTTCTTTCAATCTCTTGGCAATGAAGACATTGCCGTATTTTAAATTTGAGGGTGAGGTATTTATTTTCGACCTTGCTATTTTTAGCTCTACAAACAAAAAAAAAAGGAGGAAAAATTATGAGAATAACAACTCCACTATCAGCGCAACGGGGAAACCCATGTTGATAAGAGTCAAGTGTGAAGGGCAGTTACCCGTAGTTGGATGTCCACATGTCACACGTGGGGACAAGCCAAAACGAAAGTAAGTCTCTAGGATCAGTGCATAAATAAATGACCGCAACTCCACTGCCAAGTAGGTATGAGTTTAGTTGAGAAAGAGCGCCTTGCTCGTAGTTGGATGTCTGCATGACACACGTGGGGGCAAGCCAAAAGGAAGGCGAGACACTTGGATCAGTGCAAGGTCAGAAAAAAAATAATAATGTAACAAATATGCAAGGATAAAATCATTTGACACCCCAGTGAAAAAGTCTTTTTTGAAATAAATCATGCGATGTCCTGGAATCTATTACAGTCCTTTTGAAGGTTAAGCTGGCGGTCTCTAGGTCTTAGAAATATTTTAAGAAGAGACTTGAATAAGAATCAAGGAAATTCTGGTGTATAGGATTTGAATGAAGTATCCTTGAGAAATCTAGGAAAAGAGATTACGATTGACTTTCTAAAGGAAATCTTTAGCTTATGTTTGAGGACAAGCATTGTTTAAATTTGGGGGTGTGATAATGCGCAGAAATGCACGTTATTACAGTGCTAAGTTATTAAACAATGGATGTTTCCGTTGATAAAATATGTTAGATTGCGTCCAAAAAGCATTAAGTTCATAACATTGCGGTCGCATGCGTCCATCACATAGAAACAGTTAACTTTTTTATTTTTATGTAGAATATGCGTTGATGCAAGGCAGAAAGCGCGATCACAAGAAATCAATGGCGAGCGTAGCGTCACCGCAAGGCTTTGTAGTGCTTTATGCTCGCAAACATCTACTCAAGAGGGATTGCCGCATAGAGCCGGTGCAACATCGTGGGAGCATCTGAGTGAAAAGCATAATTAATCATGATGGGACAGAAAGCTCATGACGGTCGAATCTGAATTAAGTTGACAAGCAGCTAACGAAAACAAGTACAATCAGCTTTTCGGTGACAAATACGACGCATCAGTCAGAGAATTAAAGTCATCCCATCTGTGCAATCATAAGAGAGAAGCTGCCTTTCACCCTAAAGCCCTATAAATACAGAAGGCAACCTTCAGAAAAGGGGTTCAGCTAGTTCAGCAAGTTCGAACACTTAGAGAATTTTTCCCTTAGAATAGCCTTGTTCTTAGTTTTTCTTTTATTTTAAGGCGGAGCGAGAGAAGGGAAGAGACGCTGGAAGATCACTTTAGGTAACTCGAGAGAGAACCCGGTGGCGTGGAAAAGCAGAGAGCGGGCCGACTCTCACGAGAGCAAGACTATCTTTTAAAGAGAGTAGAAAAGACAGTGTAAAAGCCTTGGGAAGCAAGAGATTGTTACCAGGCTCTTTATTTTCATCTTGCATTGTTATTTTGTATTTCATCTCTATATCTATACAATGGAACCTCTTTATCTACATCTGTTCACTCTCTTGAAAGCACGCATGAGTAGCTAACTTTATTGAATGGGTTGAGAAGAACTAAGCTAACATGACCTAGGATCTTCATCGCATGCGATTATCTTGTTTTATGTTTTGCCCAACACCCCTTTAGAGCTACTCAAGAGAGAGTCTAAAGAAAGAACCTAAAGACTTGAGAGAGCTAGGTTAGAATCTAGACTCGAGAGAGCAAGATTATATCTACATAAGAAAGGTTATGATATTATATTTAAATAAGCTCTATTTGTTAACCTGCATCGTATGCACCCTAGAGATAGGTTATGATATTATATGGTCGCCTTATTTATGTGTGTGTCATTTTGTCATCGCATAAATAAGAATAGAGGCTTATGTGTAAGTCCTATAGACTCATTGCATATATCGCATGTGTTCTAGTATTAGAAGCCGTAGCATTTGCGTCGAGAGATGGTTTGCTATTGTATGTGGTTTGCTAGGAAGTGTTAGCTGAACCCCTTCTCAACCTGTTCACCACATACTCATTCGATCTTCTGCATTATCAACTCTTTCCAAAACTCCGCTGCATTCGTTTATTTTATTATAGCAAACAACAACACAAAACAACTATTTGAGTTACCGGTTACCACAAAGTCTTTTGGAAAATTACCACCGCATACCGTTTCCCAAGTCCCTGATTTCGACCCTGGACTTACCAGGAAACTCAATGGAGTTTATACTTGTATTCCGCTGAGAAAGCTTGTTGCTCAACGCATTTCCATCACCGCATTTCATTCCATAATTTCACCTCATAAAATAATGCATCAAGTTTTTTGCGTCGTTGCCGGTGACTTCGGCAAATCAGTGTGCTAACGGAAATTTTTTTTATTTCTTTGCAGCTCTCAATCTCTGGCGAATTACGACTCAGAGATTGAAAGGACATTTCGACGAAGACTAAGAGACAACTGCCAGCAACAAGAGAGAACGCCAAGAATGGCAGAACAACCAGAAGAAAGGGCCGCAAACGCGAACAATATAATGGCCAACCCCATCCTTCTGGTGAATGAACGCAATTTGGACCCATTCTGGACTATGCGTCACCTAACCTCTACAATTTCTTCAAGACTTCATGGAAGCCAGCATTAGAGGATCAGTTAAAAATGAAGCCCGGGTAATGTTGCAAATGAAGTCAGGCTGCTAGGTAGTTTAGAGAGAAGGCGTGACGAAGACCTGCACCCCACCTCAAGAGCTTCATAGAAATCTGCAACACTTTTGTGTTCCCGAATATCTCTACCGAGAGTTCGACTAAACTCTGTTTCCATTTTCTTTGTATACAGGGCAAAAAATGGGCATATTTCTTCGGAACCGAATAAATAGGGAACAAGTTGGTGGAAAAAGTTTATGAACAATATTAACAACACCGAGAATTTAGGAGAAGGAAATTAATAATAAATTTTGAACAAGAAATGATGAATCACCTCCAGCGAGTGCCTAGCGTAAAGGGTAAGAGACTGTCACACACAGGGCTTGCCAGACTTGCTTGCAAATGGAGATTTTTTACAAAGGAACTGGAATCCTGCTTCAAGCAGACCGCTTGCTAATGTGGTAGCCGCTAGTGGTCGCTAGACAAAAATGGGTTATTAATAAAATATGCGGCGAATTGTAGAAATTCATGAGAAAACGAGTTGTCATCGAAGCATTTAATAGGAACTCACCCACTATTATGCGTTATTATCATTCAATTGTCTATCTTTGTAGTTAACGCAGGAAGCGGGCGCATATGCGGAAGCTGGGCTATCACAAAGAAACCGCATACGGGAATCTCTCCATCGCAAAGGTGAACACATACGTTCGACGCATGGCTGTTGTGGCCATCAACCGCATACGTCCATCGCATAAAAGTTACGGGAGTCAAGTGAATGCGGTCATCACATAGAAGTTGCGGCCATCGAGCGAATGCAGTCATGCAAGGAGATTGCGGCTACATGATGATAACCATAATAGAGTGATGAACGCAGGTTGGTGGAATGAAGCATGAACGCATACTCGGGAGAATCAAAAGATGATGTTGACATTTCACCTACCATGCCATTTGCAGCAGAGATTCAGAAATAGACCATCGCGCCAAAAATGTCAGAATCAGAGCAGGTTCATTAATGTTGTCGGTGATCAAGCTCTATAAATAGAAGTCGATGAGCAGAATTTCAAGCATCCAAGTTTCTACCTTCGACTGGATCCTTGTGGTCCAGACGAAAGCGTGAGAAGAAAGCTTGAGAGTTCATCATCTCCTTCATCCATTCCAAATGACAATCGGAGCCTTCGCTAGAGTTAGAGCTCGAGAGAGTCAGCTCCACCGCCCATCCATGGCACCACCGACAGCCTTGACACACATCTACTTGAAGCAAGACATTGCTTCCAACTGGACCTTCCTTTTCTCTTCTTTCCTTGTATTGTATTACATTTTAGCTTAAGGAATTAATACATTTTGTGATCAATGCATTTCTATATTTCTTGCAATTCCATCTCCATCTTCCTTTACTTACCATCCTCAACTTTCTTTTCATCATTAAGATAGATTGCTAGAGTATCGCATACTTAATCATGCAGATTAGAAATATGAAGCATGTAGCAAACCTCTAGGAGGTGTACGTTGCGTGAATGTTGTGAAAAAATCTTATTTTCTTAGTGTGAAGCTATAGCAATGCTTGTCTATAAGCAGAAGTAATGCTTGTTGACGTGTAGAATCAGCAACAACTAACTGCCCGGGAGGGTAAGTGGTTGGTCACATGTAAGCAAGTGTTCATTAGGAATAGGAATAATCTTACGTGAGCCAGGTTTATGCGATTACCTTGTCTTATGAGCGCATCATTCATCATTTAGGCATACTTGATCGCATAGCTTGCATTGGCTGGTTTACCCGGTCAAGCTCAGTGTTGCAGTGAACACATCCTCACATTTTATCTATTTTTCCATGCATTTTATTACGTGTCAACTGTTGTCGTGTCTCTACCTCTCATTCATACTTCCACTGCTTTGTCTGTTAGTTAGGAGTAGGAGTAATTTATAGCTTACAACCCCCATCATTCTTTTATTTATCCACCACAAACGCATCACTGCATACATTTAGCTACAAGTCCCTGAGTTCGACCTCGGATCACCCGAGAAACTTGCGTTCTCGTTATACTTGGCGAGAGCGCAAGAAAACTTGTGATAGGAACGCATGGTCATTGCACATGAGATCAACGCATACATTTCATTCCAATGCATGACCACCGACACATGAGTATAAACGCNGAAAACTTGTGATAGGAACGCATGGTCATTGCACATGAGATCAACGCATACATTTCATTCCAATGCATGACCACCGACACATGAGTATAAACGCATAACCTAAGACATGCATCACATATTGCGTCCACCTAATTCTAGTCATCAGTTCATCATCCCTTTCTTTACTCCAATCTTTTCAATATATTGCAGACTTCCATGCAAAGAGATGTGCTACATGGGCTACAGCTCACGCTTGGAGTAAATCAAGGAAGAGGTGGTGGGTTTCTTGTAAGCTAGTTGAAGATGAACATGAAAAACCCATTTCAATTTTGTGTAATTTTTCAGTTTCCAAAAATCCAAATTTGATTTTAAAACCATATTTTATTTCTAAAATCAAAATTTATTAATTTTACAAATTAATTTCATAAATTAATTTTCTAATAAAATAAATAAATATTTAAACGATTTAAATAATTCTAATTAATTTAATATCCAATATTAAATTAATTTTTACACAAATTCATCTTCATATATTTAAATCATATTTAAATATATTTTTTCCAATTCCATTTGATTCTAATTTGAACGTTTCAAATTAACTTATCACGGTACTCTAGAGCTAATCCATTTTTGAGCTAGTAGGGGGACCTCATGGACCTACAAATCATGGGCTCCAACGATCCGAGATTAATCGGCTAAACTCATTAGACCGATCTAACCCCCATTCGTTAACTAATGGATCACTCTACTAAAGCCCATAGTTGAACTCCCCTCACTGTAGATATATTATGTCCACTCGATATAATCATGATTATTAAGTTAACCCTTCACAAGTTGTTCGTAATAACGCCTCGGTCAAATCTCTATTTTACCTGCAAAATTACCTCTTGTTCCTTAAGTCCCCACTGATCCCCTAATGAACAATTATTTTGTGATCCAATCACAAAACTGAGTCCCTCTCATGCCAAATGAGAGGGCAGGATTCCTTGTTCAAGCCCCAGAATCAGTACTTAAGGGAACAACCTCTCTACTATCCCTAAAGCGGGTAGGAGTGAATTCCCTCTTGCACCCTATATCCCTAGCTATCTATCCAGTCTTACCCTTAAAATGGCAGTCTTATTGAGCCAACCCTCACCTATGCAAGGGCAATCCTGAATACACAAGAGTTTATAGTTAGCTCAGGATTAAGGTCAAGTTACCCAGGTCATCGCTTTGAAATAGTCAGTCTTAAACAATAAACAACGTTATAAAGTAAGAGTGACTCATTTCGTGGTCCGATCTTGTACAAACTCTTTTGCACAAGGACACCCCCACTTCTCATGTCCAACATGAACGAATTAGGATCACTTCGTTTGTAGCACTTTACAACTCCTTGTAACATCTACAGAGCAGGTCGTACCCAATAGTGTTACTAGAATAAGGTACACAACCTTATCCATATACTATAGATTATTTTGACTATTTACTCGAACTTGATCCACCTTTATGTGTCCACATAAAGTTCAAGTACTCATCCAATAGTCAAGGGACTTTTAGATTTATTGGATTTCTATTCAAGCAATAGATTTATTCAATAACACCTTTATTGAATTATCAGAATAAGCTCCATTGTTTACATACCACGAGTTTTAGGACATAAAACCCAACGGGATCTGGTCGCGGCTTCGCTGGCGGTCGAGATCGGCGGCGAGTGGCGATCTGGACGAATGGTTGGGCGATGTGATGGCGGCGGGAAAGGAAATTTTCGAGGAGGGCAGACACGATGAAGAAGGAGAAGGGAAACTAGGTTTTTTATATAAAATAAAAAAATAATAATAACTACAAAGGAAATAAAATAAACTATATTTTATTCTTCTCCTTATTCCACTTTATATTATTAAATTCCTTTCCTTCCCAAAATGTAACTAATTCTTGCCATTAATTTCTAAATTCAATAATTTCAACTTCAACAATTAAATTCCCGCAATTACACTTGAAGTCCAAAATTCCAAAAATGCCCTCAAATAATAAAAAATACTGAAATTACATTATTACTAAAAAAAAATGCAGAGTGTTACATGAACGAATTAGGATCACATCGTTTCTAGCACTTTACAACTCTTGTAACAACTACAAAGCGGGCCGCATTCAATAGTGTTACCAGAATAAGGTACCCAACCTTATTCATATACTATAGATCATTTTGACTATTTAGTCAGAGTTTGTGTATCCTGTAAGGATCAAATTCTTATCTCCATACACGATCATGTAGTCCCTCATTTTCTAAAGATACTTGAGAATTGTCTTGACTGCTGTCCAGTGATTAAATCCTGAATTTGACTAATAACTACTGACAATCTCTACTGCATAGCAAATTTCAGGTCTGATACTCAACATTGCATACATTAAGCTTCTAACAGCTGAAGCATAGGGAATCTTTCTTATCTTCTGAACTTCTTGAGGCGTCTTAGGACATTGATCCTTAGACCATAGGATTCCATGCCCAAAGGGTAACAAACCCCTCTTGAAATCCTGCATTTTGTATCTAATCAACATTTTATTGATGTACGATTCTTGAGACAAGGCTAACCTCTTTTTCTTATGATCTCGAATGATCTGGATCCCCAGAACACCTCACCCAAATCTTTCATTTGGAACTGGGCAGCTAGCCACTTTTTAATGTCAGTTAGAAACCCTACATTATTCACAATGAGTAGGATATCATCCACATACAGTATCAGGAAAGCTACTAAGCTGTTGATGATCTTCTTGTAAACACAAGGCTCATCAACGTTCTGATTAAAGCCAAACAATTTGATTGCATCGTCAAATCAAATGTTCCATGATCTAGACGCTTGTTTCAGCCCATAAATAGACCTATTAAGCTTGCAAACTCTTTGCTCTTGATCTGGAACAATGAACCCCTCTGGTTGAGCCATGTAGATGGTCTCCTTAAGATTATCATTAAGAAAGACAGTCTTGACGTCCATTTTCCATATCTCATAATCATAAAATGTGGCTATGGATAGGAGTATCCTGATAGACTTGAGCATGACAACAGGTGAGAAAGTTTCCTCACAGTCCACTCCTTCGACCTGGGTATAACCCTTTGCCACTAGTCTAGCCTTAAAAGTTTGCACCTTTCCATCTACACCTTGTTTTCGCCTGTAGATCCACTTACACACTATAGGATTTACCCCATCAGGCTGATCCACAAGCTCCCAAAATTGATTAGAGTACATAGACTCCATCTCCTGGTTCATGGCCTTAATCCACTCATCTTTGTCAACATCCTCCATTACATGCTTAAAACACAATGGGTCCTCGACCCCATCACTAAAAATGACGTTTTGGGATTCAGTCAAACCTATGTAGCATTCCGGTGGGTTCATAACCCTCCCACTATGTCGAGGTAGTCTCAACTTTTGAGCTGGTTGACTAGATTTATCGACCTCAACAACTCTTGTTGATCTGTCAGTCTGTCCAACAACTCTTGCTGAACCCTCAGTAGTCTCAGTCTCACTAGAAATCTCACGTAAAACAAGAATAATTCAAGGTTTATTATCCCATATGTCGTCTTCTTCCAAGAAGATAGCATTTGT
This sequence comes from Benincasa hispida, assembly GCF_009727055.1. Taxonomy (NCBI): domain Eukaryota; kingdom Viridiplantae; phylum Streptophyta; class Magnoliopsida; order Cucurbitales; family Cucurbitaceae; genus Benincasa; species Benincasa hispida. Next base: position 10,292,166 of record NC_052355.1, on the reverse strand, counting down.
AGACACAAACACTTTGTTCTCACTCGGATCATAGAAGTATCCACCCTTCGTTTCCTTGGGTAGCCTTGTAACGTGATTTGTATGTATGATATTCAATGCTCATGATGATGCGATACTACTACTATTTATGCGTTAATTAGAGATGCTCAAGTAGTATGCCCTGCGTTGTCACAAGTTTCCTTACGATGGAACCAAGTGTAATTCCACCGCAAGTTTCTCGGTGTGATATGAGGTCGAACATAGGGAAGTGGTGTCGGTTATTGCGGTATGTTCATTGTATATGCGACCGGGTTTTTCAATTCTTTATAAAAGTGTGTACAGTATGTAAATTACAGTAAAATAAAGGAAAGCAGTAAGATGCGATAAAACATGAAAATACAATAAACCTTAAACTAGATGTTAAAGATACAGGGTTTATGTGCAAGATACTAGGATTAAGGGTAGCTGTGAAGGTTGTGCAAAGGCGTGGAATGCGACGACAAGTCTTGTGAACAGATTAGAAAGAGAAAGATAAGTATTACAAACAACGCATGTTCTTAATCGAATTGAAGGTACAAATATTGTTCCAATCTTCTCTTGGCATACATCTTTCAGTGATCGGCGACGTTTCCCACATGTTTGTGGTGAAACAATGTCTAACGTAATGAATGCAAGGTTGCTTCCATGTCTGGAAGTACTACTTGCTTTATTTAACACACTCTTCTGACCTTCTTTTGATAGATCAGAATGACATCTTCACTTCTGCTCTCATAGGTGAAGATGTCGTCTAGCATGCTTTAGCTAAACGTATTTGATAACTTTAATACATATTAAGTTCTTGGTGATTCATATTACTCATCAAGAGATTAAGAAAACATCATGGAGAAAGTGACTAATGGGTGAACGGAAATAGACAGAGATTGGTAAATGAAATCTATCAAAACATTTAATATTGCTACTAAGTGTTTGATACATGATGTGTGAATGTAAAGATAAAGAAAACATGGAATACAATGAAAGAGAGATAGAACAGATACAATCAGGTACCAATGTCTTGGCACAGATTCAATGGAGATCTGCTTGCCAGATAGGATGGTTTTGATAGTAGGAAGAGCTTCCCTCTCAGGCTTGGTCCATCGGTAGCAGGGGTCTCTACACAGAGCTTCGATCGGGTATACAGCTGGTCGAATCTGAGATTTACCTCTCGGCCTTATCTTTTTCTCTTCCCAAATTTTTTCTTTTCAACACTCAGCTCAACCTTTTTCTCTCTAAAATCTTACAGCACTTAGCCCAATATCAAATAGCATAATTTTCTCTGAATTCGGTGGGGTATTTATAGGAGCAGATCCTTTGACTCCGGCCTTGTGGTCCCCACTTGATGGTTATGGTAATTCCGCAGATGGAGGGATATTATTCCTTCTGTTATGCAATCATACCATCAATTCTGCACAACCGTTAGTTGTATACGTGTCTCAATCCTCCGCTTTCGCGTTGCTCGATTGCATCTTTCGATCATAGGTTCGCATGCGGTGTTTGTTTTTATTACCGCATGCGGTCGTAGCATAGCTTTTGACCGACTATCGCATTGCACCGTTACTTCAGTAATTGTCTCTTCAAGGTTGATTGACGGGCGTAATGTGATAGAGATGCGTTGATTAGTTTCTCGTGAGCCTTGAGCACAAGCGGTGACTTGGTCTCCTACAAAACAGAGTAAAGTTTGGCTTGTCCTCCATCTTTTTGGCGTTAGTGGGTGTAATTGCAAACATTTATAATTATTGTCATACTAAGTTAATTTTCATACAATTGGCGCATAATTACTAACTTTTGGCCGCAATATCTAGATAATATGGCATAAATAACTTGTATTTCTACAAGTTATCAAGCCTACAAAGAGGCGAACGCAATTCCATCTTCTTCGAGTTAGTCACAAGCACGTGGGCTAGACACCCCAAATCTTGAAGTGGCATAAACAACCTTTACGGCCTCTCCACATCTCAAAAGGTGTTTTAGAAACACTTTTTGAGGGAACGTTGTTCAGAATGTAACATTCAGTCTCCACTGCAAAACCCCAAAACGAGTTTGGAAGATGAGCATAAGTCATCATAGACCGAACCATATGCAAAAAATTTCTGTTTCTCCTTTCTGATACACTATTCTGCTGAGGTGTACCTGGGGTAGAGAGTTGGGACATAATTTCATGTTCTATCATATAGTTCTGGAATTGGAGGTGCATATACTCTTCACCACGATTAGATCGTTGTGTTTTTATCTTCTTACCTAACAAGTTTTCAACTTTAGCCTTATACTCCTTGAACTTATCAAGGGCTTCAGACTTACGTTGCATTATGTAGAGATACTCATACCTTGAATAATCATCTATGAAAGAGATTAAATATTCATACCCACCTCGAGCCCTAACACTCATCGGACCACAAAGGTCTCAACGTACAAGCTCCAAGGCTTCCTTGGCTCTGTAACCTTTTCCAGTAAAAGATCAATTGATCATCTTACCTTCAAGGCATGATTCACACACTGGCAAGGAGTTTTCTTCTAAACTCTTTAGAAGTCTACATTTCACCAACTGCTCAATCGTATTGAGGTTTATGTGACCTAACCTTGGATGCCAAAGATGGGCATTTTCCTTAGGAGAAACCTTTGGTCTTTTAGTTGTTGTCGTCGTACTGAACATTTCAGTATTAAACAAGGCTATTATGACTAACGGCCTTACTACATACAAGTTACTTTCCATTGAACCAAAACCAATCTCCATTCCATTCTTGAAAATAAACACTTTACTCTCGGAAAAGGAGACAGTATAACCTTGTTCAATGAGACAAGAAACAGAGATTAACTTCCTCTTGATATGAGGAACTACGAAAACATTATCCAGTAACAGATAACGTTTCTTGTCCAAAAATAACTTCAGCCTGCCTACAACAACAGTTGAAACAACCTCACTAGTACCGACTCGAAGAGTCAACTCTCCCTATGGCAACATTTTCCAGGAACATTTTAATATTTCCTCTCATGAAACATATAAACCATAACTCTTTTTCTATTTTATGGTACATAATGTAAATCTCATTTACGTTAATCCTCCACTTGATGTAACTCATACATCACACCAATCATATCATATATAATCAAATTTTTGTTGGATTTTATGTCCTAAAACTCGTAGTTTGTAAATTAATAAACATATTATGTTTTGTTTTTCGATAAAGTTGTTATTGAAATTGTAATCTTGAATCCAATAAACTAAGGTCCTAAGGCTATTTAATGTAGTTTGAACTTTATGTAGTGAAATAAATGTGGATCAAGTTCAAATATATAGCCAAAATGGTTATAATATATGAATAAAGTTGGGCACTTTATTATGGGGACACTATGGATGCGGCCCACTTTGTAGTTAGTACAAACGATGTTATCTTGAATCGTTCATATAGAGATATGTGACTGGGGGCATCCTATTTAAAGAGTTTACATAAGACTTAACCATGAAATAGTCACTTTTTACGTTCTAAATGCCGTAATATGTATAAAACTGACTATTTCGTTAATTGATGACCTAGGTAACTTAATCTTAATCCTGAGCTAACTATGAACTCCTGTTCACTCGGAATTATCCTTAGATTTGCATAGGTGAGGGCAGCTCAATATCACTTGCCCAATAAGCCTCCCATTTCAGGGGTAAGATCGGGTGGATAGCTGGGAACATAGGGTGCAAGAAAGAATTCACTTCTACCTGTTATAGGGATAGTAGATAGGTTGTTCCCTTTAGTACTGAATCCAGGTCTTGAACAAGGGGCCTCACCCTCTTCTTGGCCCAAGAGGGGTTCGGTTTATAGGTTGGACCTTAAACCAATTTTTCATTAAAGGATCGGTGGAACTTAAGGAACAAGATGTAGTCTTGGGGGTAAAAAATTTTTTATGACCCAGCCGAGATTACGAACAACCTGTGAAGGATTAGCTTACTAATCATGGTTATGTCAAATGGACACAAATATATCTATAGTGAGGGGAGTGCAACTACGGGACTATAGTGGAATGACTCGTTAGTTAACGAATGTTGATTAGCTCCATCTAAAGAGTTTAGCCAGCTAATCTCGGATCGTTGAAGATCCCCTACTAGCTCATATGGAATAAACTTAGAACAGTGTGATAGAATGATTCGAATTGTTCGAATTAGGTGAAAAGAGAGAAACCGACAAGTATATGTGATATAGTGGTAGGGTTTTTTAGTTTAGAGATATAGCTTTGATATTTAAATGTTATTTAAATATCAAGAATATGAATACGTTCATATTCGGAAGCTTGGAAATAATGGAAATGGTCAAAGATATAAAAAGTCAAAGAGTTGACTTTTGACTTTGAAAAGTCAAATTTTGACCGACCTTATAGTCAAATGTGATTTGAATTTCGAGAAAATGAACGCGGATTCATGCTCGAGAGGTCAAAATTAGTCAACACGGAAAATATCATAAAAAATCAAAATGTTGACTTTTTTGTCAAAGTTTGACTTTAACCAAATGACTATTTTGCCCTTTAACTAAAGTTAGTGGGAAAATAAAAACTTTTGTTGGATAATTCCACTAACAAAATAGTGGGCTAGGTGTTGGCTTATTATAGTGGAGACAGTAAGCCCACTAAGATAGTGGATTATAGGTGTTGGGTTTTTATGGATTTGGTTCATGCAATTATTGCATGGCTTTTATCTATAAGTTGGGCTTTTCAATTTAGTTGAAAAAGTTTTGCCAATTTTGCCAAATAGTTTGTCAAAATTGGGCTAAAAAAAGGGAAAACTCAAAACCAAAATTCCATCTCTTTCTCTCTCTCGGTTTTCTCCATCCACTGAGTCCCACAATCCAGTTCTGAGTCTAGAGGATAGTAGGTCAACTCTAGTGGTGGTCTGAAAGATTTTGGGTCGAGATTCAACGAGGAAAAGCGATTTTCGGGAGCTACAAAGGTTGTACCCTATCCTATTAATTTACTGTTTTTCCACTTCAATTTGCATGCTTATTAGGTGCTAATTCTACTGCGTATGTCTCGAGTTCCATCATGTGGTATCAGAGCATGCTAGAATTACGCTCAATTGCTTTTGGTGGGTGTTTTTTTCCTTTCTATTCAAGTGTTGAATGAAATATGGACTAGAATGGATTTATTATTATTTAGGCATGCTTTTTCTCTAAATTTCTTATGAAAATTTGTAATTGCTCACATGATTATGAGCATTGTTGGAGTCATTAGAGTTGAAATTAGGCTGTAATTTCTTGTTTTCGGGAGAGAGGACAACAACCAAATTGAAGAAAAATTACTCACAGACCCAGATTTTGCTCCCAGACTCGACTGGCAGCCTGCAGTCTGACCCAATTTGGAGAAGCCCCGCGCGCCCGCAAGTTGTCAACAAGCTTCCGACCCGTCCGATGCTCCGACCAAGCTTGTGACCTGCCGTCTGTGCGCCTTCCACCTGCTCCGCGACCCGCACGTTCCGTCGACCCGACCCGACCCGCGCCTCTATTGACTGTGTCAGCGTTCGTTGACCAGACGGTCTGGACCGGTCTGTTTGACCTAGTTGAGCCGGTTTGACTGGTTTAACTTGGTTTTTTGTATTTTTGGGCCGGTTCGGGAGTTTTTGGGCCGATTCGAGAGTTTTTTGGGCGGTTCAAGATGGTTCAAAGTGTTTGAAGCCAATTTCAGAAAGTTGGTTGCTGAATTTTGTATTAAATTAGTTATTTGTTTGCTTTTAATGCCAAAATCGATCCACTTTAGTGTTGTTTACCTATTATGCATGTGATGTATAATGTTCTTTAATTATGTGTGCATATAGTGTCACACCCCCTCCCTAGCCTTACCTCAAGACTTATAAGAGAGAATGAAGACATACTAGTACCATTCTATAATAATATTTTAATTTAACATTTCTCCCTTTATCTATTAAAAGCTTTAACATGTTCACAATAACCATCTAACATTCATTTCATACATGTAGCTAAATTTTCCTATACTCTTCTATTACATGATCCGAGCCGTGCCTTGAGAAATTACCAAGTCCTGGTGTTTTGGATGTTTTGGGCACTTTCCCTTCCAATGCGCACATCGACAACTATTTTCCGCTAGTCATGCTTAGGTATCTTGACTATATTTTCCACCGGTCGTCACCGACTATCATTTCACGCCCACCGAAGCTGACTATATTTTCCCGCCAAGTACCATTTTTAAGCATGCTAACTTATGTATTTCGGGTATAATCTTTGTTTCCATAGAAATTACACACACAATATCATGGCAAGTAACATAATATTATAAGCATGCATTTGTACTTATCTATGCATTTATTCATATAACAATGCATAAAACTAAATAACCACTCACCGTAAGCAAGATTTCCTACTAAAACCACTTTGAGAATATATTCCTGAGATTTCCTCCATATCAATGAAAATTCCTCAATTAATACTTGTTATATCAATAAACAATGCTAAAATAGCCAAAATACCTTTATATAATAAAAGTACCAATTTACCCCACTCCAAACTTAGCCAAAATCCCAAAATTAGCCCCTTTAGACCATTTTAACTGTGTGGGCGCAATGGAATCTGGCAGGAAGCTGGGCCGTTCGGCCGACTGCAGGGTGTGCGTGCTGCGTTGCACGGTGGGCTACTGCATTGGGCTGGAGTACGTGATGCGTAGGTGCGAGGCACACTGCTTTGCGATGGACGGACGCAGCGTTGCAAAGCGCAAGGCGCGCGCTGTGTGATGGACGTGTTGGCTGGCTAGGCGTATGCGTCCGAACTGACTCCAAAATTTCACCTTCGCAACTTAGCTCCTTCAAACCCTAATTAATTTGGCAGCCTCAATACTCAAACTTAACACTCTAAATAAGCTCTCAACATAGAGATTTTGGTGATAGTATGAATGAATTTTTCTCGCCTAACCCCTCTGTTTATAGCCATCCTAAGCTCACCCCTTTGTGACAACTCAACTCACATTTGTCGCAGCTACCAACATTTAGCCTATTCCAGCATAGCCTTGAGTTGTTCTCACCTTAATTAGCCAGCAAAATTTTCATTTTGCATGCAACCTTCTTCATCTACCTTCTGCTTAGGGTGATAAGACCACTTTTGCATGTAATCTCCTTTGTCCACCTCCTGCTTAGAGTGATAGGATTGCTTTGTATGAACCTCTTTTCGCTACCTCATTCACTTAATACCTAAAAATGTTTATCCCTATAATTTGTTAGGCTCATGGACACATGTTATAAATATTTCCATCTCCCCTTGGGGTTCTTTTCCCCATCAATTAGCCTTTCTTTTGTCCATAACGCATAGCAAGCCAACTTACTACCATCGCAATCCCATTAGCCATCGTATGAGCCAGCCATCACCAATGCATAGGGTGACCGCTCATCCTCGACGCATGGCTCACTAGGTATGATCGCACGGCTTGCTTGGTATGGGCACATGGCGCTTGGCATAGGCGCTGGCCATCGACGCATGGCCGTGCTGCATAGGAACTGGCCATCGCTCGCAAAGTTTGCTTGGCCGCATAGGCATGGCCGTTCGATAGTGCGCTCACAGCAAAGGCTAGCCGCTCGATGCATGGGCAGAGGCGCTCGGCACAAGGCATCAATGCATAGGCATAGCTGCTCGACAGGCTCGGCAGCGTTCGACGCATAGGCTGGGCGCTCGGTAGGCTCGGCAGCGTTTGACGCATAGGCTGGGCGATTGAGCTCGACCCATGGGCTGGGCGTCTGGCATGCCCGCTCGATGCATGCCTCTAACGCATGCTTTGCTTGTGTCCACATACCTTGTGCATGCCCTTGTGTTAGCCGCGTGCAAGCCCACGACCATTGCCCAATCCTTCTTGCTTCCAATGATGAGTGCAACATGAAGCCAGCCTCCCACGTACTCTTAGACCTTGCGTTCAATGAGCTTGGCCCTCTACATGCGTTGGCCACCTTTTGATCCTTTTTATTTTTATAATACTAATGCTTTCACCATTTCATCTTGCCCCAATATCTTTATTACTTTTTTTTCCTTCTCCAAATAACCTTCCACCTTAGATTTAAGGTCTTACATTTACCACCCCCTTAAAATAATTTCGTCCCCGAAATTAAACGAAACTTATTTTATAACAAAATTTTTATTAATTGATTTGCCTAATACAGTTTTATTACACAACGGCTTTTATCCTAGTCTTCTAAAACTTTCTCTTTCCCTTTTCCCACGACCGATATATTGTCTTCCCTATCTTTAGCTAACCCATATAGTTTTCCCAACGTCATTTTTCTTGTTTCTTCTTTTCTTCCTCCTTCAGTCCGTCGTCCTTCAACAGTCGTTGGTCTCACTCCCGGGTTGCTTGGTGATTGTATATTTCCATTATTCATCAACTGGGGACATTCTCGTTTAAAGTGTCCTGGATTGCTACACTTAAAACATGTGCATGATCGTCCTTGGGTTTGTTCCCAACATCTTCCCCAGTGATATTTATTACAGACCGAGCATCTTGGTTTTTGGTTAACATTCACCATTGACTCCTTTATTTGGCTTTCCCGTTCAGGGTTTGCTTTAGTGTTTGCAATTCTTCTTCTTTTCCATCCACTTCTACTTTCTACCCTGGGGATAAAATTTCTTGGTTCTTCTTTCTGCCACTTATTCATTGATGAATCCTTTTCTGGTCTTACTTCTTCTGCCGTTAAACTTCTTTCTACTCTCATTGCGGCTTTTATTAGTTTTGAAAATTCTCCCCATTCTGTGGTTGCTGTAACAGGAGTTCGAATTTCTTGTCTTAATCCTGATTCAAACCTCCGACAGCGTTCCTTTTCATCCACAACTATGTTTAAAGCATACTTGGATAGCTCCGTATACTTTAATTCATATTCTGCTATAGTCATGTTTCCCTGTATGAGTTGTAGGTACTCATCTTGTTTCATATCTTTGAATGATCGAGGATAGAATCTTTCGAAAAATGCTTTTCGAAATTCTTCCCAACACATTTCTTCTTGGTCTCCTCTTTTATTCTTCAGCAGTTTCCACCAATCTTCTGCCTGTTTTTGTAGTAAGAATGTTGCAAGACTTGCTTTTTTTTTCTGGGCATCTTATTACCTCGAAACATTTTTCTACCCAATTCATCCAAACTTCTACATCTGTAGGATCCTTTGTTCCTTTAAAGTTTGTGGCTCCCAATGACTTTAATCGTTCTATCCCATATTTCTTCTCGGGATCAGGTTCTATATTTCCTAAACTTGCTTGGAGTCTTTGGGTGAATTTATCCATTTGTTCTTCCTCCCTTGTCTTTTCTCTCGGACGACTTGAGGCACTTTCACTTTCGTTTCCAGAGGGTTGCCCAGTTCTACGTTTTCCACTTCTCAGCATTATGTCTACAACCATCCACATATAAATTAGACATGCATTATCAACATACTACTTTTATTTATAAACATATTTTCTATTTACATTACTAGTTATCTTAAGTCTGCAGAGTTTCTTATTTACTTTCTATCCTGTAGACGTAGGTTTTCGAAATTAATATGATCCGCTCATCTCTCCATATGCATCTCTCCTGGACATGGCCTATCTCTTTACAGAAAATACAAAACTTATAAGATTTCGCATTGTTGAATTCATAGGCGGGTTGTTCCTCAAATTCTATCACTATATGTCGAGGAATATCTTTCTTAGCTGCTCGCGCCCACTCCTTGTCTACCGTCAGTTCAAGTAATATATTGTTACTTCCGGAGCTCGAACCTCCTGCCATCTCCCGCCATCTCCCGCTGGTATTTCTCCTAGATTTCTCTCGTTCTTTTTTGAAAGACAACCATTTTTATGGATATGGCCAGTCTTGCCACACCCATAACAGATCCCGATCCCTTTCAGGCATAGACTGCTATGATTGTTACCGCATTCCAGACATCCCATGTTATTTCGGGATCCCACTAAGTTTGTATTATTCAAAGTAATAAAGTGTTCAATATTGTTGTTCACACTATGCTCAGATATTTCAGGGGTTTCCCCTAGGTTAGTGCCGCGGTCTTCCTTTTGCATCTAGGAGTCATTCCACCATCAGTCCTGCTTGCTCGGATTCATTTCCTACAGTGGACATTATTCAGGTCACTATCTACTAATCTCTTTATTTCTATTTTCCTTTCGCGCATTTTCCTATGTCCACCTATTATCCCTTACTTCTTTTCCTAACCTTTCCTGAGCTTTTTGTCATTTATTTTAGATTTTTTTAATGTATTTCATTATATTTATCCCTTTTCAAATTCTGACCTAGACCATTGTCTAATATTATCTGGCTTCCATACCTTAGGTAAGCCTTTTCCCGATGCCGTTTTGGCTTTAACCTACCCCCCTCCCCCTTTTTTTTCCCTCTAGATTCAATTTATACTTATGCTAGACTCAACTTTTACCAGGTTTTACGTAAACCTTTGCTCTAATACCAAATTTTCACACCCCCTCCCTAGCCTTACCCCAAGACTTGGAAGAGAGCATGAAGACATACTAGTACCATTCTATAATAATATTTTAATTTAACATTTCTCCCTTTATCTATTAAAAGCTTTAACATGTTCCACATAACATCTAACATTTCATACATGTAGCTAAATTTTTCTATACTTTCTATTACATGACCGAGCCGTGCCCTACGAATTACCAAGTCCTGTGTTTTGGGTGGTTGTAGACTCCTTTCTGAATGCTCCACTTTTCAACCTGGGGGGGGGGGGGGGAATAGAAGAAAATATTTGGAAAAACGTGAGCGAATAAGCCCAGTGAGTGGTGCCTTTTAAGATAACAATAGCTTAACAAAAACATATTTTTTGGGAAGTCAATCACATAATCATAATTTCATTATAATCTATGCATGATCACGTGTAATCTCATTCAATCATTATCCTCCGTTACATGCCATACTTGGCATGTTCACATCAAGCATATATTAACATCATAACTTTCTTTTTATGGAAACTTTTCTGTTAACCCACTTTCTCCGCCAATGTGCACATTGACAACTATTTCCCGCTAGTCATACTTAGCTATCTTGACTATATTTCCTGCCAGTCATCACCGACTATCATTTCCCCCGACCGAAGCCGACTATATTTTCTTACGAAGTACCATTTTTAAGTATTCTAACTTATGTATTTCGAGTATAATCTTAGTTTCCATAGAAATTACACAGACAATATCATGGAAGTAAAATAACATTATAAGTATGCATTTATACTTACCTATGCATTTATTCATATAAACAATGCATAAAACTAAATAACCACTCACCGTAAGCAAGATTTCCTACTAAAACCACTTTGAGAATATCTTCCTGAGATTTCCTCCATATCAATGAAAATTCCTCAATTAATACTTTTTATATCAATAAACAATGCTAAAATATCCAAAATACCTTTATATAATAAAAGTACCAACTTACCCCACTCTAAACTTAGCCAAAATCCCCAAAATCAGCCCCTTTAGAGGTTATTTTAACTGGTGTGGGCGCAATGGAGTCTAGCAGGCAGCTGGGGCGTTCGGTCGAGTGCAGGGTGTGAGTTCTACGTCGCACGGTGGGCCTACTGCGTTGGGCCTGGTGCGCGTGATGCGTTGGTGCGAGGCGCGGCTGCTTTGCGCTGGACGGACGCAACATTGCAAGGCGCAAGGCACGTGCTGTGTGATGGACGAGTTGGCTGGCTGGGCGTATGCGTCCGGACTGACACCAAAATTTCACCAACGCAAATTCAGCTCCTTCGAACCCTAATTAATTTGGCAGCCTCAATACTCAAACTTAACACTCTAAATAAGCTCTCAACATAGAGATTTTGGTGATGACCCTAATTCAGAAAGAAGGGAAAAATAAAATACTGGAAATAAAGGAGAATATAATTAAAATTATGAATGAAAAATACAAATTAAGAGGAAGTTGGGTGGAATTTAGGAGAAAATTTGATAAATTAAGAAATTTATTAATAATTATCCAACAATAGCATATATAGCTATGAATAAGTAGGCAGAATCAAGGAAGATTAATAAGGGAGTTGGAAGCTAGCGAATTTGGGGGACAGAGGAAATTAGATAACTTTTCGTTTGGAACCTGTTCATTGGAAGGCTTGGGAGGTTGAAATTAATAATTTGAAGGTGGGAAGAATTTGGATTCCTTTTGTACGGAGACTGTTCATTGGGAGATTTGGAGGTGAAAATAAATTATCAGTGTACGGGGTAAGTTAAAAATTAAAAAGAAAAGTGGAATCCACGTGTCGCAAGCAATGAGGGTAACCCACTAGCGAGATTGGAGGAAGTTGGAGAGAATGGAGAGAGCGAGATTTGAGCGAGAGAATGGGAGAGAGCGAGACTGGTTGAGCGAGAGAATGTGAGAGAGCGAGATTGGCTGAGCGAGAGACTGGGAGAGAACGAAGTTGGAGAGAAAGGGTGGAGAGAAAGAAGGAGAGAACGACGCTGACGAGATTGGAAAGAGCAATGCTGGTGAGATTGGAGAAGTGAGATCCTTAGCGAGAAACCTGGAGAGAGCGACACTGCCGAGATCCAAGCTAGCAAGAAGGCTGGAAAGAGCGAGATCCTTAGCGAGAAACATGGAGAGAGCGACACTACCAAGAGCCAAATGAGCGAAAAAGTTGGAGACAGCGAGAGCGGAGAGAGCGAGATTTGGACTTAATGATGTGTTTTAAGGAATGTAATGCGATCTTTGATATTTTTGATAATTAAGTCAAAAATTAAGCAATTTAGGTGGCAAAAGGAGATTTCATGCAGAAACTTACGGATTAAAATGCATGGCCAAGATTACATGCCATAGGAGTAATTTTGGTTAGTAAACATAAAATTAGACAACTCAAAAGCTCAGTTAACCCTAGTAATTTAAAAGAGGCCACTTGTAGGATGTGTTGTCACATAGAGATGAGTTGAAAACGACTATAAATAGGAGGATTTGGCTGAAGAATGAAACTCATTCTCAAACAAATTCCAGTAGTAATAGTCATGTGGAGAGAGTGAGGTAGTTTTGTGAGTTTAAAAGAGAGAAGCTCGAGGAAGGTTCTGCCCAAATTTCTTTCTAAGGAGGAAAGCTTATTGTGAGTGTTATAGTTTTGATAGTTAACATATGTTGTGAGTGTTACATTGTTTTTAGTAATTCAGTAGATGTTCTGCGTATTATGTGGCATTAGAAAATACCATCCCTGCTAGCATGATAATTTCGCTAGGTTAGTATGTGTGGTAAATGTTATGTCACTCCAGAGCATCATTTGTTTGCATGATAGTTGGGTAAAGTCAGTATATTTGGTAAATAGTACGTGCTTTGTTAGTCAAAATGTACAGTGAGTAGCTTGATGTACTATGGGTGTTATACTTCTTTGTTAGCACTGTGTCTTTGATAAATCAGTACGTAATGTGAATATTATAGTTGTATAACCTGAACATCACAGTCTTGAGATGTTAGAATTTGCTATCCTATGAATTAAAGGGTTTGCCGTCATCTCTCGCAAGCATTACAGAAGAGTCCATTGTGAATATTCATTTGAGTTAAAAAGAGATGTGTATCGTAAATACTACGAAGCCATGATATTGTTTGTGTGTGACTATGGAAACTACGATTATGCCCGGGATGTGGTTAGCATGCTTAAAAAAAGGTACTTGGCGGGAAAAATAGGTCGGCTTCGGTCGGCGGGAAATAATAGTCGGTGACGACCGGCAAGAAATATGGTCAAGTACCTAAGCATGACTAGCGGGATAAATAAAATGGTCGATGTGCACATTGGCAGGAATTGGGGTCATAGGAAAGTTTCCATAGGTGATTGTATTGTTTGATGATAGGATATGCTTGCTATGTGTTGATGTTGGAATACAAATTAGTAGCTGCGTGATTATGCCATTGATTGCACTTAAGTTCAGTGTGAGTGCCAACATGTGCTTGGTTTCACAAAATGATTTTCATCTTAAAAAGAATCACTTAGTAGCTCACACTCTTCAAATTGTTTTCCTAACCCCCCCAAGTAGCAGAGCGGAGCATTCAACAAAGAGTCCACCACCCACCACCATCAATTAAAAGCTCGGTAAACTCTCGGGGCACGGCACAGATCATGTCTTAAAAGAAGTGAAAAGAGGATTAAATTACATATATAGATAAATAGGTGAAGTATGGTAACCTTTTAATTGGTAGTATAGATTAATAGGTGGGATAATGAGAACCTATTGATTACATGTATAGACAAATAGGTAAATGTTGTAAACCCAGTGTAATCATAATAAATAGAGAAAACAATATTTAGTACAAATATTGTCTTAGAAAGGTATAATCACTCTCACGCTCCCTTCCCGGTCTTACGGGTTTAAGGCTTGGGAGGGGGTGTGACATGGTATGAATGAATTGTTCTCGCCCAACCCCTCTATTTATAGCAATCCTAAGCTCACCCCCTTGTAACAACTCAACTCACATTTGTCCCTTTTTAAAGCTGCCAACACTTAGCCTTGAGTTGTTCTCACCTTAATTAGACAACCAAAAGTTTCATTTTGCATGCAACCTCCTTCATCCACCTCCTACTTAGGGTGATAAGACCACTTTTGCATGTAATCTCCTTTGTCCACCTCCTGCTTAGAGTGATAGGATTGCTTTGTATGAACTTCCTTTCACCACCTCATTCACTTAATACCTAAAAATGTTTATCTCTATAATTTGTTAGGCTTATAGACGCATTTCATAAATATTGCCATCTCCCCTTGGGGTTATTTTCCCCATCAATTAGCCTTCCTTTTGTCCATAATACATAACAAGCCAACTTACTACCATCGCAATCCCACTTAGCCATAGTATGAACCAGCCATCACTAACGCATAGGGTGACCGCTCATCCTCAACGCATGGCTCACTAGGTATGATTGCACGGGTTGCTTGGTATGGTCGCATGGCGCTTGGCATAGGCACTGGCCATCGACGCATGGGCGTGCTGCATAGGCGCTAGCCATCGCTCGCAAGGCTTGCTCGGCTGCATAGGCATGGTCGTTCGACAGTGCGCTCGCAGCAAAGGCTGGCCGCTCAACACATGGGCAGAGGTGCTCGGCGCAAGGTATCGATGCATAGGCATAGTTACTCAGCAGGCTCAGTAGCGTTTGACGCATAGGCTAGGCGCTCAACAGGCTCGGCAACCTTCGACGCATGGGCTGGGCGCCTGGCATGCCGGCTCGACATATAGGCAGGGGCACTTAGCATTTCCGCTCGACACATGCCTCTAACGCATGCTTTGCCCACATTTGAATGCCTTGTGCATGCCCTTGCGTTAAAGCCAACGGCCATTGCCCAAGCCCTCTTGCTTCCAAAGATTAATGCAACATGAAGCCAGCCTCTCACGTACTATTAGGCCTTGCGTTCAATGAGCTTGGCCCTCCACATGCATTGGCCACCTTTTGATCCTTTTTATTTTCATAATACTAATGCTTTCACCATTTCATCTTGCCCTAATATCTTTATTACTTTTTTTTTTCCTTCTCCAAATAACCTTCCACCTTAGATTTAGGGTCTTACATATAGTATGCCATATAATTTTAAAACCCTGCCATAGGAAAAACATGTGAAATGCATTTTTTATATCTTATAAGTGTTATAAAATATATACTATGCATGCTTAGTTTTAATATAAGTGTTATATTAAAGCATGTTTGATTGAAGGAAGCATGTTATAGATGAATGCTCCAGGGTTATAATTGTTATAATTTATTTTATAATTGTTATAAAATAACGTAGACATCTAAAATCTATAACAAAGATAAGATGCATGCTCATTTAGGGTTAAGCATCGAGCAATCCCAATTGTCATAGAAAATAGGTTGATATCTTGTAAAACTGAAGTTACAAGAAAACTCACCCGGCAAGATCTTGGCAAAAAGTCAGATAAAATGACTAAGGTTGAAGGTTTTTAAGTTGACGGTTCACGGAACACCTACTACCTGGAGATTGAACCGGCGTCTGAGTTAGGTTAAACCGGTTTTATGAGCATGCATGAGTGGTGTGAGGTAATTAAAATTTGTTTATCACCTAGACATCGTAGGTTAAAAATCCAGTATAAAAGCTATACTCGGATGAATCACCTAGACTTAGGATATGTTTAGTTAGCCCGAATGTATCGCTAAGTATTTTATACCCTAACCGTCTAGAACACTTCAGCTGGAGAGAAGTAATATACTTTTAGCTCTAGCGTCTCTAAGGATTCACACTGTGAGATTCATGCTTGGCCTTGGGCCGCCCTAGGAGCGGACTCCATTCGGAGAGTGTTTGCATGAGTCAATACCAAGGTGAATAGGGAAGTTATTCATAGTAAGTGGAAGAAGAAAGTGTGTCAACACATCCTACAGTCTCTTCCATTAGGTCGCACCGTGAGATTCCTATAATGCGCCTGCATGTCTACCCTGAAGCGGCCATACCAATCGGAAGGCTGTATTATAGGATTCGGAACTTCGCGAACTCTAGAAATAGATAGAGTCTCTCAGCTCTGTTTTCATTCTTGTCTTTCCAACTTCAAGAGCATAATGATTCCGATCTTTGAGGTCTGAAAATGGAGGGCCACACTTACGAGAATTACTAAGTGTTAGGTAAATTCTTGACCAAAGTAGTGATAACTGAGTTACTATAGGAATAAGAGTTATTCTGATGACAGTATCTAGTCAAGATAGTCTTGGTTCAACGGAGGAATAGTTAATCACCTCTCGATGGAGGTTATTTTAAACCATTGAAATATCGTTGCAAAATATAATAATGAAGGGTACATTATTAGTTTTTTTTTTTTTTGTACTAAACTTGATTGGATTTAAAAGATTAATGTTTTTTACTAAAAAGGATATGTTTTTCTTTTCAGCATGACTAGCTCTCTAGATCAACTCTTATCTTCTGAGAAACTAAATGGCGATAATTACTCAACATGGAAAAAAATATGAATTCAACACTAGTAATAAATGACCTGAGATTTTTCTTAACTAAGGAATGTCCTCAGGCCCTTGCCTTCAAAGAAGCACAAGGTAAATATGATTTACTAGTTGTTGAGACATGTTTAATGGAGGATGATACCACAACCTGGATATTGGATTCAGGAGCCACTAATCATATTTGCTTCTCTTTTCAAGAAACTAGTTCCTGGAAAAAGCTTGAAGAAGGCGAGATCACCCTCAAGGTTAGAACAAGAGAGGTTGTCTCGGCCGAAGCAGTGGGAGACTTGAAGTTGTTTTTCAACGATAGATATATCATACTTAAAGATGTTTTGTATGCACCTCTTATGAAGAGGAATTTAATAACTATCAGTTGTATTATGGAACAAATGTATAAAATATCTTTTGAAGTTAATGAAGCGTTCATTTTCAGAAAAGGTATTCAAATTTGTTCTACTATACTTGAAAACAACTTATATAAGTTAAGACCAACTAAAGAAAAAAATTTCTTAAATATTGAGATTCTTAGAAAAGTCAAAACTCATAATAAAAGACAAAAAGTTTCTTCTAATGCCTATCTATGGCACTTAAGACTTGGTCACATAAATCTCAATAGGATTGAGAGATTGGTTAAGAATGGACTCCTAAATGAGTTAGAAGATAATTCTTTACCTCTATGTGAGTCTTGTGTTGAGGGAAAAATGACTAAGAGATCTTTTACTGGAAAAGGTCTTAGAGCCACAATACCCTTAGAGTTTGTACATTCGGACCTCTGTGGACCGATGAATGTCAAAGCTCGAGGTGGGTATGAATATTTCATCAGTTTTATTGATGATTATTCAAGGTATGGTCATATTTACCTAATGTGTCACAAGTCTGATTCTTTTGAAAAGTTCAAAGAATATAAGTCTGAGGTTGAGAATTAGTTAGGTAAAAAAATTAAGACACTACGATCAGATCGAGGTGGGGAGTACATGGACTTAAGATTCCAAGACTATATGATAGAAAACGGAATCAAGTCACAACTCTCTGCACCTAATATGCCTCAGCAGAACGGTGTATCTGAAAGAAGAAACAGAACCTTGTTGGACATGGTTCGCTCAATGATGAGCTTTGGTGAGTTACCTAATTCCTTTTGGGGACATGCATTAGAGACTGCTGTCTATATTTTGAATAACGTTCCCTCTAAAAGTGTTTCAAAAACACCTTATGAGCTATGGAATGGGCGTAAAGGCAGTTTACGTTACTTTAGGATTTGGGGATGCCCAACACACGTGTTGGTGCAAAATCCTAAAAAATTGGAAAGTCGTTTAAAACTATGCCTAGTTGTAGGTTATCCAAAAGAAACAAAAGGTGGTCTATTTTACAATCCTCAAGAGAATAACGTATTTGTATCGACAAATGCCACATTCTTAAAGGAAAACACATAAGAAGTCATCAACCTTGCAGTAGACTAATATTGAATGAAATTTCCAACAACGCTACAGATAGAGCTAGTTCATCTACTAAAGTAGTAGAAAAAACTAGTACATCTGGTCGTCACATCCTTCTCAAGAGTTGAGAATGTCTCGACGTAGTGGGAGGGTTGTTCATCAGTCTGACCGTTACTTGGGTTTAACAGAAACACAAGTTGTCATACCTGATGACGGCATAGAGGATCCATCGACCTATAAATAGGCGATAAAAGATGTGGACTGTGATCAGTGGGTCAAAGCCATGGACCTCGAAATGGAGTCTATGTACTTCAATTCTGTNTTCATAAAGGGAGGATTAAACATTTGGCCATGCAGCCAAGTAGGTGGTGTCAACACCATAGGAGGTTTGGACGCCTATAAATATTGCCGTTGGGATTTCATTTTCAAATCACAAATCATAAAATTCGTAAAAAGAGGGGGAGAGTAGAGTGCATTGGACAGTGAGGGTGAAGGAGAATGCATCAAATTGAGACGAAGAGATCTCCCAATCTAATCGAGCGTTTTATGTAATTCCAAAGCCATCTGAAAGATAAGAGAGTCTAGTTTTCATGGTGAGGCTTCCGGGGAAGAAGCTCTAAGGAATTGGTCTGGAGAACGAGAAAAAGACAGAGGGGTCGAGCTATCGGGTAAGTTGGGCCAGTCCTGATGTTTGGATGATTCCTGCTAAACCATGAAAAGTTATGAGCTAAGATTTTATGGTAAGCTTCTTGAGACATTTCTAGAATAGTTTTGTATGAGGAAGTATCTTAAAATAAGGTTTAGAACTATGAGTAATCTAAGCTATAAGTTGGATATGGATTCTAGGGGTAAAAAGGGAGCCCGAGGTAGAAAAGGGAACTATTAGAAAGGCTCCTAAGCAATTAAGGTGAGTGTTATAGCTTTGATCATTAACACATAGTTTGAGTGTTATAGCTTTGATAATTAACACGTAGTGTGAGTGTTATAGCGTATAGGTTCAATATATCGTGAGTGTTATAGTTTTTATAGTTAACATAGTGTGAGTGTTATAGCTTTATAGTTAACATATGTTGTGAGTGTGACATTGCTTTTAGTAACTCAGTAGATGTTGTGCGTATTATGTTGCATGAGAAAATACCATCCCTACTAGCATGATAATTTCGCTAGGTTAGTATGCGAGGTAAATGTTATGTCACTCCAGAGCATCATTTGTTAGCATGATAGTTAGGTAAAATCAGTATATTTGGTGAGTAGTACGTGCTTTGTTAGTCAGAAAGTACAATGAGTAGCTTGATGTACTGTGGGTGTTATACTTCTTTGTTAGCACTGTGTCTTTGATAAATCAGTATGTAATGTGAATATTATAGTTGTATAACCTGAACCTCACAGTCTTGAGATGTTAGAATTTGCTATCCTATGAATTATAGGGTTTGCCGTCATCTCTCGCAAGCATTACAGTAGAGTCTATTGTGAATATTTACTTAAGTTAAAAGAGAAGTGCATCATAAATACTTTGAAGCCATGATATTGTTTGTGTGTGACTATGGAAACTGCAATTATGCTCGGGATGTGGTTAGCATGCTTAAAAAAAAGGTACTTGGCGGGAAAATTGGTCGGCTTCGGTCGACGGAAAATTATAGTCGGTGATGACCGGCGGGAAATATGGTCAAGTACCTAAGCATGACTAGCAGGATAAATAAAATGGTCGATGTGCACATTGGCGGGAATTAGGGTCATAGGAAGGTTTCCATAGATGATTGTATTGATTGATGATATGATATGCATGCCACGTGTAGCATTTTGGAATAAAGGTTAATCATTGCATGAATAAATCCATGATCATGCATGGGTACACTGTGATTATTATTATGTTTGATTGATTTTCCAAAATGATGATTTTTCAAAATGATTTGCATCTTTAAAAGAACCACTCATTAGGCTTAGTAGCTCACACTCTTCAAAATGTTTTCTTAATCCCCCCCCCCCCCAGGTAGCGGAAGATGAGGAGTTCCAGGGTGCTGCTAAGGTCAAGGTCTGCCACATGCCCAAATTACACTTCCGAAGGGTTTTTTACGGTTGTCGTTGTAAACTTTGTTATGAAGTCCTTAAGTTGTATAAACGTTATATCATTGTCAATAAAAGATGGGCCTACTTAATCCGTTATAGTTTATCTCTTGACTTAATCATTCCGCATATGTATAAGTTATAGTATGGTATCAGAGTTATTCCGCAAGAATCATTAGGCAGTAAGTGTCAGCTCAAGGGTTGATAACTGCTGCAGTCGCATACCTCTTCAGGCTGAGAAGGTGGTCTGGGGGCGGGGTGTGATAAAAAATGAGACCAAGCCGGTAAAGTACAGACTTTTAAGGCTTGACTTGTGGCAAAGGGTTATACCCAGAGAGAGGGAGTGGACTATAAAGAAACTTTCTCTCCCGTTGCCATGCTTAAGTCGATTAGAATACCCTTATCCATTGCCACCTTTTATGACTATGAAATTTGGCAGATGGATGTCAAGACAACCTTTCTAAATGACGACCTTTAGGAGAGTATCTATATGGCTCAACCAGAGGGGTTTATTGCACAAGGTCAAGAACAAAAGGTTTGTAAGCTTCAAAAATCCATTTATGGGTTGAAACAAGTTTCTAGATCTTGGAATATAAGATTTGATACTGCGATCAAATCTTATGGCTTTGAACAGAATGTTGACGACTTTTGTTTACAAGAAGATCGTCAATTCTACTATAGCATTCTTAGTTTTATATGTTGACGATATTCTACTCATTGGGAATGAAGTAGGTTACCTAATTGACATCAAGAAATGGCTAGCAACGTAGTTCCAAATGAAAGATTTAGGAAATGCGCAGTATGTTCTCAGGATTCAGATTATTCGAAACCGCATGGAATTCATTTGTCAAAGGATCAATGTCCTAAGACACCTTAAGAGGTTGAGGATATGAGACGCATTCCCTATGCTTCTGTAGTAGAGAGCCTGATGTAAGCAATGTTATGTACTAGACCTGACATATGCTACGCAGTAGGGATAGTTAGTAGGTATCAGTCCAATCCTGGATATGATCATTGGACTGCTGTTAAAAATATCTTCAAGTATCTTAGGAGAATGAGGAACTATATGCTCGTGTATGGAACTAAGGATTTGATCCTTACTGGATACACTGACTCTGATTTTCAAACTGATAAAGATGCTTTATCAGTTTGATCAGTGTTCACTCTTAACGGAGGAGCAGTATTGTGGAGAAGTGTGAAGCAAACTGTATTGCGGTCTCCACAATGGAAGCTGAATACGTAGCTGCTTGTGAAGTAGCAAAGGATGCAGTATGGTTGAGGAAATTCTTGACAGATTTGGAAGTCGTTCCAAATATGCATCTGCCTATCACCCTATATTGTGATAATAGTGGTGCAGTTGCAAATTCAAGAGAACTAAGAAACCACAAGTGCGGCAAGCATATTGAGCACAAATACCATATGATCTGGGAGATTGTACATCGTAGAGACGTTGTAGTAACCCAGATATCTTGTGAGCAAAACATTGCTGATCCTTTTACAAAGGCCCTCACAACTAAAGTGTTTTGAAGGTCACCTACAGAGTTTAGGTCTACGAAGTTTGTAAACTAGGACAAGTGGGAGAACTTTTGGGTATATGCCATAGTTTATTGTATTCATATGTTTATTATACTCATATGTTTCTCACATAAATTCAACATTGTGATACTCCACTAGGAATTTTAGTCCAAGTGGGAGTTTGTTGGATTTTATGTCCTAAAACTCGTAGTTTGTAAATTAATAAACATATTCAATTTTTTTTTTTTTTTTGATGAAGTTGTTATTGAAATTGTAATCTTGAATCCAATAAACTAAGGTCCTAAGGCTATTTAATGTGGATTAAGTTCAAATATATAGCCAAAATGGTCTATAGTATATGAATAAGGTTGGGCACCTTATTCTCAGGACATTATGGATGTGGCCCACTTCGTAGTTAGTACAAATGATGTGATCCTGAATCGTTCATATAGAGATATGTGAGTGGGGGCATCCTATGTAAAGAGTTTACATAAGACTGAACCATGAAATAGTCACTTTTTACGTTCTAAATGTCGTTTTCTGTATAAAACTGACTATTTCGTTAATAGATGACCTAGGTAACTTAATCTTAATCCTGAGCTAACTATGAACTCCTGTTCACTCGAAATTCTACTTAGATCTGCATAGGTGAGGGAAGCTCAATATCGGTGGCCCAATAAGCCTCCCATTTCAGGGGTAAGATCAGGTGGATAGCTGGGAACATAGGGTGTAAGACGGAATTCACTCCTACCCATTATAAGGATAGTAGATAGGTTGTTCCCTTTAGTACTGAATCCAGGTCTTGAACAAGGGGCCCCACCCTCTCGTTGGCCCGAGAGGGATTCAGTTTATAGGTTGGACCTTAAACCAATTGTTCATTAGAGGATCAGTTAAACCTAAGGAACAAGATGTAGTCTTGGGGGTAAAATGGTTTTTATGACCCAACCGAGATTACGAACAACCTGTGAAGGATTAGCTTACTAATCATGGTTATATCAAATGGACACAAATATATCTATAGTGAAGGGAGTGCAACTACGGGACTATAGTGGAATGACCCGTGAGTTAATGAATGTTGATTAGCTCTGTCTAAAGACTTTAGCCACCTAATCTCGGATCATTGGAGCCCATGATCTAATCCATTAGGTTCCCCTACTAGCTCATATGGAATAAACTTAGAATAGTATGATAGAATGATTCGAATTGTTCGAATTAAGTGAAGAGAGAGAAACCGACAAGTATATGTGATATAGTGGTCGAGTTTTTCAGTTTAGAGATACAGTTTTAATATTTAAATATGATTTAAATATCAAGAATATGAATACGTTCATATTCCGAAGCTCGAAAATAATAGAAATGGTCAAAGATGTAAAAAGTCAAAGAGTTGACTTTTGACTTTGAAAAGTCAAGCTTTGACCGACCTTATAGTCAAATGTGATTTGAATTTCGAGAAAATGAATGTGAATTCATGCTCAGAAGGTCAAAATTAGTCAACACGAAAAAAATCATAAAAAGTCAAATTGTTGACTTTTTTCTCAAAGTTTGACTTTGACCAAATGACTATTTTGCCCTTTTACAAAAGTTAGTGGGAAAATCAAAACTTTTGTTGGATATTCCACTAACAAAATAGTGGGCTAGGTGTTGGCTTATAGTGGAGACATTAAGCCCACTAAGATAGTGGATTATAGGTGTTGGGTTTTTATGGATTTGGTTCATGCAATTGTTGCATGGCTTTTTTCTATAAATTGAGCTTTTCAATTTAGTTGAAAAAGTTTTGCCAATTTTGTAAAATAGTTTTTCAAAATTGGACTAAAAAAGGGAAAACCCAAAACCAAAATTCCATCTTATTTTTCCATCTCTTTCTCTCTCTCTGTTTTCTTCATCCACCGGGTCCCACAATCCGGTTATGAGTTCAGAGGATAGTAGGTCAACTCTAGTGGTGTTCTGGAAGAGTTCGAGACGAGATTCAGCGAGGAAAAGCGGTTTTCGGGAGCTACAAAGGTTGTATCCTATCCTATTAATTTACTGTTTTTCCACTTCAATTTGCATGCTTATTTCCTTTTGTTTAGAAGCAATTAGAGTGTAATTAGGTCCTAATTCCGCTACGTATGTCTCGAGTTATATCAATTTTTTCTTGCCAATTTGAACATTTTAAATCAATACCAAGAATTGATTCTCAACTTCAATCCATTGAGCTACCAAGGGGACCTTATGGACATGTAGCTTGAAGCTCCAATGGTACGTGAATAACTGACTAAACACTTTAGTCACGGGATCCACCATTTGTTAACTATCAAGCACTCCATTAAAGACCGACAGCTGCACTCTCCTTACTACATATATATTTTGTCTTCATATCAACCAATCTACAGTGCGATAACCTTCCACAGATCGTTCGTCGAAATAGATGGGCCAATAATCGTTATGCCCCTGTAGTTACATAAGTACCACTAATCCCTCTAATGAACATAAGTCATGGTCCAACTATGACTTAGTTCTCTCTTCCATTGAGAAGTTTTGGCCACTATGCTCAAGACCCGGAATCAACCCTTAAGGGAGCAATCTATCTACTTATCCCTACTTTGGGGAATGAGTGAATTCCATCTTGTGTAACTGAGTTCCCAACTCCCAAAGCAGACAAATACCTAAAAAAGTAGGCATGTTGAGTTGGCAATCTGGCCACTCTCACCCATACTAATCAAAGGACCACCCTCAAAGGCTGGAGTTCCCAAAACACTCAGGATTGAGGTCATGTCACCTATGGTCATTTAGGTGACATGTAAGTCTCAAGTATCAACGACATTATATAAAGAGACTAGTCATCTCATGGTCTGGTCTTATACAAACTCTTTGTATAGGACACCCCCGCTCGCATGTCTCCACATAAATGGTTAGGATCTACCATCTGTAGTAGTTCACAACACTTGTAAACCTCTACAAAGCGGGTCGTATCCGTAGTGTCATTAGGATCAGGTATCCCTCCTTAATCCTTATACTACAGACCTATTTAGGTTATCACTTCATGCATGATCCACTAGTATATCTCATATACATGCTTAAGCTTTCATACAATAACTATGAGTAAATTCCAAATAAAATAACTCTTATTTTATTCATAACAATGTGTACAGTTTACAAACTACGAGACTCCGGGAGAATTAGGACACCAATCCCAACAAAAGCATGCTATAATTTTTGTTAAAATGCATAATCTGTAGTGTTTACTGTAAATGTATATTTTCAATCGAAATGAGATTTGGACGATCTGTTTCTTCTCATGGAGCTCTTGAAATCGTGTTCCTTCAACATGGACATTGTTTTCTTCATTCTTTGCATTAGGGACTATGATATTTTCATCTTCTTAACTAGCAATACTTAGCTCCATATGATATTTTCCTTCAACATGGAAGGTGTGAGGTTTTATACTTTGGAGTATGTAAAGTAGTTGCCAATACATTCCTTGGATATCATCTCAATGGTAGACAGTTCAATGAGACGGTCTTTGAAATACAAACTTGTGGCTCCTCAACGATTTATGTAGTCGACGGCTTGCCTCTTCGTTGAGTAGTGTTCATAAGCACATACTAACAATTCTTCTTATGTTATAAAAGCAATTAAAAAACTCTTTTTCAAGTTGTTTCCAACTGTCAATAGACTCGAACTCCAAGTCAATGTACTAATCAAAAGCATTTTCTTTCAACATTCGAACGAATTGTTTGACCAATAAATCCCTTCATGTACCAGCATTTTCACATGTTGCAGTGAAATGAGCTACATGTTACCTTGGATTGCCTTTCCCATGAAATTACTAAAACATAGATGGTTGGTATGTTGGATGGTCCTAGAACACGCACTTCATAAATTTTGTGTTAAACCTTCTATTTATCAATAAAATATTATTCAGTATCTTATTCGATAAAGTTGTTGATATTGCATCCTATTATAAAAATCCAATATACATATTCATGGCTATAGTATGAATACTTTAACTTTATGTGGTGATATAAACAGAATCAAGTTAATAGTATATAGCGTAAATGGTCTATAAGTATATGGATGAAATTGGATATCTCATCCTGGTCTACTGGATGCGGCTCATTTTCATATGGTAATACAAATGATGTGATCCACAAATCATTCATATAGAGACATGTGAGTGGGGGCATCTGATGCAATAAGTTTGCATAAAGATTGGACCTCGAAATAGTCACGTTTCTTTATAACGACCGTTTACTATTAAAACTGAATATTTCATACTAAAGTAACTTAAGATAACTCCATCTTAATACTGAGGTAGCTATGAACTCCTGTTTATTTGGGATTGTTCTTTGATCTGTATGGGTGAGAGTAGTCCAAAAGCACTGCTTAATAAGCCTCCCATTTTGGGGATAAGATCGGAAAGATAGCTGAGGACATAGCATTACGAGATGGAATTCATTCCTACCCGTCTTAGGGTTAGCAGATAGGTTGTTCTCTTAAGTGTTGATTCATGGTTTTGAACAAATAAGGCCTCGCCCTCTTGTGATAGAAAGAGACATAATTCATAAGTGATA
This sequence comes from Benincasa hispida, assembly GCF_009727055.1. NCBI lineage: Eukaryota > Viridiplantae > Streptophyta > Magnoliopsida > Cucurbitales > Cucurbitaceae > Benincasa > Benincasa hispida. The sequence continues at coordinate 10,265,707 of NC_052355.1, read as the reverse complement.
TTATGAATCAGTTGTTCATTAGATGGTAATGAGAGCTTAAGAAACAAGATGCATTTACCGGTATAAAATGGTAATTTTTACCCAGCTATAAATACGAATGACCTGTGAATGATCGACTTACTGATTATGGTTAACATGGATAGAAATACATCTACAATTAGAAGAGCGCAACTATCGAGCTATAGTGGTGTGCCTTGATAGTTAATAAATATTAATTATTTCGGTGTAAAGAGTTTAACCAATTAATTACAAATCGTTGGAGCTCATGATCTGTAGGTCCATTACGTCCCTCTACTCGTTCATAAATTGGAATAATAAATTGAGTTTTGATTGGATGAATTTTATTTAGGGTTATGAATTAGAAATGTTCAAATTCGATTTTAGGGTTTTCAATAGATTGCATACGATGCAATTAAAACATTTGATTTACTAAAAAATAAACAAAATTGGAGAATCAATTAATATTTAAATTATTATTTAAATATTAATTATATGAAATTGAATCATATTGGTGAAATTGGTGTTTTATTAATTTAATATTAAGATATTAAATTGATATTTTTTAATTAAAAGGTTTAATAAAAATTGGAATTAGTTTTATTGAAATTATTTATTCTTAATTAATTTTATAAAACTAATTTTTAAAACAAAATAGTTTTGTTAAATTTAAAAACAATTTAAAAAGAAATTTATTTCAGTTTGTGAATTTTTCCCAAAAACGGGAAAAATCCACTAACCATATTTTGGTGACTTATCACCAAATTCTACTTTTGATCTTCAATCAATTCCAAGTAGGAGCTATCTTACATGTAGCCCTGCTCTATTGCATGAAATTAAAATGAAGCCTCATGCATGGAATTGGAGAAGAAGGTTGAGAATTTTACCTGAGTTGCTGCAAAACTTAAAACCCTACTATACCCACTCAAGTTCATCCTAAATTCAGCTTAATTTGAGTGTTTCCACCACACGTTCCTTCTTGAGCATAGTGGAGAATATCTTGTTTATGGTTTATATGAAGAATCAAGCTCAAACTTGTGAAAATTCTACTGAATTCGTGGAAGAGATCTTCAAAGGTAATGTTTGGTTTAAACCCTCTTATTAATGTATCATGAGTAGCATGTTTGAAACTCAAATTAAATGTAGTTACCGTGCTTATTGATTTTGAATTCTTCCATTGCATGTTATATTACTCCTTCATGGTATATGGTTGGTATTATTAAATTATCAATTCTCTTTTTATATGGTTTAGAGTACAAAAGACAACTTTAAGAACCACCATACTCAGCTCTGATGGAGATTGTGTTCATATCTTACAATTGTTGTATTGACAATGAAGCAATTGAAGCTGATTGTTGTTGTTGTTGCCTTTCTTGCAAGATTGTCTTCCCTTTCTTTATTGACAACAGGTGTTTGGTTTGATTCAGCACCATTATAACATTCGATATGACTGTTTAGAGATGTGATTTTATAAGATCTCTCTTCAATTGCCTTTATTAGCATGCCCACCTTCTTTTCTAGTTCAGCTATTCATTCTTCATTTGTACCCACGTCTGCCACCATTACTGACATTCTATTGGGATTTGAAGCTTTTTTGCTTGATTGTTTAGACGATGAAGTGGCTTCATTAAACAATGGATTCTCCTTGATGATAATCTTACTATTTTGTTGATTTCGTCCGTTGCTTCCATATATTTCTTGCTATTTTAGTGGTTGGCTACTCTTCAGTTTGTTTGATCTCTTTGAAGTGACCACGAGTAATTGGTCCCATGTAAGCATCACTTGAAGTCTAGAGCATTGTCTATAGATGACATTTAATCGTATTTGAGAGAATGAGATGAAAGATAGAGAGGTCCCATTAGACGTGTCAATTTGTTCCACGAGATTTTCAAAGAAATTTAATTAGTAGAATTTGAATTTTGCATTTGTATTAATTTTTGTGTAGTATAGTAAGTACAATCTCTAATATTTGATCCTTTAATTATTTCTCTCGAAAAGTAAACTTTAACTCTTAAGCTTGTTGATCTTCTTAGAGGATCACCCTTTGAACTTGTCGATTAGCTTGGAGCAGCCTTTAGACTTTAGTCCTTAAGCGTGTTGAACATTTTGAATGATCAACCTTTGGGCTTGATGATCATCTTGGAGGATCGACCTTTGAAGTTGTTGATTAGCTTGGAGTAGCTTTTAAGCTTTCTTGATCAATTTGGATCAACCTATAGTTTGTTGATCTTCTTGTATCAACTTCTAGCTTGTTCATCGGCTTGGATCGGCCTCTGGCTTGTTAATCTACTTGTGAGCTTTTCCTTGAGTTTGAGGAGATTGAATCTTCAGCTTGTAGATTGTGAAGATACGATCGATTTGTTGAAGTCTTCTAATCTTTAAAGCTTCTAATAGTTTTGATCTTCAGTTTTTCAAAACTTGAGTGCTTCAATCTTTGGAACTTGAAAAGCTTCAGTCTTCAGCATTTTAGAGTTTGAGAGCTTTGGTCTTAAAGACATGGGAACTTCAGTAGTTGGATCTTGAGAGCTTCAACCTTCAGAGCTTTGTTATCTCTTTTGATCTTCAAGGGATTTGTGTTCTTCAGATATTTAAAGCTTCAACCGTTGGATCTCAAGAGTTTTAGAATTTTAGTCTTCAGAGCTTCAAAGCTTTGGAATTTCAGTCTTCATAGCTTCAGAGCTTAAACCTTCATTTTCTTTCAACAATTTCGCTTCCAAATGAATGGGTAAAGTCTCTATTTATAGAGGTTTCTCATGGGCCTTACATGGGCTTGGGCCCCTTAGCTTTTGGGCTCACATATTGGGCTTGAGTCCAATCATTAATTTGGTCCAAATTTCTGTCATGGACTTGAATTGAGTGTAGACTTTAGACCTAAGCGACTTTAGACGACCCAATCCAATTTATATTTTACACAACAAGCTTGGTTTCTTTAAAATGACATGCAAAATTTATAGACCGAAAATTCTCCTTTAATGATATGAGAGATAAATAGTTGAATAAGATTCAAATATTAATTATATGAATGAGATTCATATCAAACTATGGGTTAAAAATTATTATGAATGAGAATTCATATTACAACTATTAGGTTAATTAATATGAATGTGATTCATATTAAAACTATAATTTATCAGAGGTGATGATATTTGAATATGATTCAAATATAATTTAAGTTAAATATGTATTAATTAACTTATTGATTAATTAAATGTTAATTAATTAATTAATTAATTATTTAGTATATATTAAATTATATTGAAAATATACTAAATAAATTTGAATAAGATAACTCCATGGGAAGCTATCTAACGTGTGATTAGGGAAGTAATAACTTATCTAGTAAACTTCCCCTTTCCCTAACTTAATTTTTTTATTACAGAGAAGAAAGACGTATGTTGTTCTTTGGAAGAATTTACTATCATCTCTCAAGAGGAACTTTATAGAAAAATAATCCTTCTGTGAAGTCACTCCTCCCTTCTCCACAATCGAGATCTTACCATCTCAATTATTACCGAAGAATAGCAATGAAGCTCAAGTGATAGTGTCCCGTTCATGACTATACATGGGCGTTCGTGGCTATTCGTGAGATTGAGAGAAATTGTTGAAGAAAGTCATCAAGGGTAATGTCTCTTCTTCCCTTGTAATGCATGATGTTTATTAGAATGTTTATCCTGTTTAATTTATTTCTCTATTTTTTGTATTTTTCGAAAACGAATTTAATTGGAGCATGCGTTCACGTGCTTCCACTACAGCATTTGATTCCTTCACCTTGGCCCCAGGGTAGGGTGTACTCCTTATTGTTGTATAATAAATTATCTTTCAAAAAAGTATCTCGAATCGTTGGAGCATATAATTTTAAGGCTCATTAAGTTCCCTTGCTAGCTTACAACGATTTAACAAGGATCAACTGTTTTAAAAGAATAATTCGAAATATTCAAATTAATTTAGGGAAACATGTGTTAATATACAATTAATATATACATTATAACATATAGTTAAATTTGAACAATAATCAAAATAAAACTATATAATATGGGAGATTTAATGTATTTGAATGTGATTCAAATATTAAATTAATATGAATGAGATTCATATTAAAACTATAAGTTATAAATTAATGTGAATGAGATTCATATTAAAACTATAGGTTAAAAGAGACATATATATTTGAATATAATTTAAATATTAATTAAATATAAGAAATTAAATTAAATTTATTTAATTAGTTAATTTAAATTAAATAAACTCTCCCTTTCATAACCGCGTGCGATAAGTGGAGAGGGTAATTAATCGAGAGTTTTGATGATTAAAGGTTTGGGGTTCGATTCTCCCACCCACACTTTAATTACAATACCTTTTAAAAAAAATAAAATAAAAAAAAATAAAAAAATTCCCTCCCCTTCTCTCTTGAGAATCACAGCACGTTATTGCCAGTTATTCTCTCAAAATTTTTCAAAGAAAAAAAGTTCTATGCGCAAAAAAAAAATAAATAAATAAATAAATTGCTCCCAACTCCCTCTCTCTTATAAAAAGCAATCCCACAAGTGGGTTCTTACTAGAGTCATAATCACGTAAGGCTTTTTGGAGGCGTTTAAACAAGAAACAGTGTTAATAGATTGGAGAGATTTGTTGTGAAGAAGAGGAACCTATAAAGGTAATTTTTCTTCTTCCTTTAATGCATGTTTAGCCTAGAGAATATTGCAGCACATGATGTGGTAATAACTATTGTTATTCTTCTGTATGTTTCCATCTATGTTGAAATCAAAAAACAAAAGCGATAAAACGCTTCCACTAGAAACTCGATTGTTACGAATTTTATGAGATGCTATGATTAGGATTTCTATATTGTGAGACCCATTAATTGTATGTTGCATGCTAGATTAGTTTAGTTATATTTTACCCACCTACCCATAGCTTTGTACACTTCAAATTGTGTGTGTTCTTTTAAGTACAATAGATTATGTGTGTCTTCGGGTTCATTAGTTTATGACACCTTTGCGTCTACCAGATATTATGAGTATATCTCACCTACTATAAGACGGGTTAAATTGTTCACCAAGATAATCATTTATATCCAATTTTAGTACTACAAAAATTAAGTTCCACAAGTTAAAAACATGCAGCATGTCATTGAAGTGGAGTTAGTTGCTGAATATTTTAAATACTCATCATTTTCTTTAACATGTTTTTCAGATATGGAAAACAAACTACTAGACATGTGATGAGGACACTTTTGCAATGCCAGGGACCAAAGTTTATAGCTCCCACATTTTTTTTTCTTTGTCTCCAAGTCATTTAATGTTCTAAATGAGAACAATTGAGTTTAGTATTTTTTTTTTAAATTTAAATGTTCAATTTTTAATTAAAGTTTTAAGGATCTCGAACTAAATATTCGCTTTGGCTTTTCATTAAATTGTCTTTAATATTGTTTTATTTGCTTATAAAATGTTTATCTTTAAGTTTAGATGGTCAAATAATTTTATTTTTTAAATTACATTCATGTATTAATTACTTAGTTAAAGATCTCAGAAAGTCGGGTGGTTATAGTATTATTTAATATTTGTTTTATAAAGAAATTAAATTATTTTTGAAGTTTTCTGTTATAAATATTATGCATGTAATAATCACTTCAGATAAAAATCCTAGACACTTGGTTGTTACAATAGTCATTAATATCAATATGGCTATGATAACTTTATAATGGTAGCATTATGGTTTAGTTTGTTCTACAAAGGATTTTTACTTATGTCAAAGTACTATAATGAATGTCTATAAAATATTATGAGCTAAATTAAAAATCAGGAATTCACTATTTTGACGGAATTTACGTACTTTTGTATCAATAAAGATGTTTTTTATTGACATTTTTTTGTGTGTTATTAAGTAAGAACATTTATTGACATTTTATAGTCATCGATGTATTATTAAATTAGTAGTTATTTTTTAAGCTATAAATTGAGGATTTATTGATCTTTTTATGATACGAGCGTCAACTAAACAAAAAGCTTGTGCATCAACAAAACTCAAATTTGTATTAGTGATAATTTTAAATAATGGTCGTCGAAGTTGGTGGAGGTGGCTATCTAGATGTCGCTGTAATGGCTATCAACAGCGCTGTGGTCAGATGAGGTCGAAGTTAGTCGTCGATGACAATTTTCAATGGTGATGAGGACTGATTGCACACTAATGGTGATATAGGTATAAAACATTGGTGACATAAAAAATTGGCCCCCCAAACATTGAGTTGAGTTAAGAATATGTCTGACGGTTTATTTTCAATTCACATATTATATTTCGTTCTCTTTTTTTCAACTTTTTGATGGACCACCATATGTTATAGAGTCCTTATAATAATAATAAAATATTATTATTATTATTATTATTATTATTATTATTGTTATTGTTATTGTTATTGTTATTGTTATTGTTGTTGTTATTATTATTATTTTGTAACGGAAGCAGTTATATTTATTAAGTACAATATAATATATTTAATTGAAGGAAATTTATTATTAGAGTTTCGTCACTTTTACAAATAGGGTAGCCATTATTTACTTTTTATTTTATTATTTTTAGTACTTTATTTATATTATATATATTTGACCAAAGGCTTACATAATTAGTTCAAGGGTAAATAACAAGGAAATTTAATAATTTCCATAAAGATAACTTATTCGACATAACATAACCGACCCTGTATCAGAATGATATCATACCGAAGCTCCAATTACAACATCAAGAGTTGTCATTTGAGGTGAGATTCGATGTCCTTAGTCAAACCGATGATAGTATCCATGTATTTGTAAGGATAAGGAGAGCTATGGTTGAGTTTCTCATATTCAATTGTCAGAATTATTAGGCTAAGTTTCTGATCCTTTGGGACGACTTTATATATAAATTTGATGGTTTTGTAATAATTAAGTACATCCCCTTCTAATCCAATCTTAGTTACCATTAGTTTCTCATCGTTGAACTCCACTTGCTCTTTTAAAACTCCAGCTTCACCATCTTAACAAATCACATGTAAAAAAATGATAGGTAAATGCAAGCTAATTAGAGGACGAGGATTATTCATTAATTTGACAAATTGGAAAAAAAAAATTAGCTAGAGGATATTTGGAACAATTTTGAAATGATTATGATCATCATGTATAAAATCATTGTCAAACGTGTATTTAATTATTCAAAATCACTTTTAATTGGATGAAAATCATGTCTAAAGTGTATAAAATGAAACATAATTATTCTTTTATATTTTCGAATGATTATTGAGATGTTAGAAGGTGATTTTGGTTATAAAATATTGATTTAAACCATGTCAAACTCACTCACAAACGTGTTTTAAATGCTTGTAAAGTTACCTGGAGTAATGTAATTCCATATCTTGATAGAGCCGTGACCATGACTGTCCCAATCACCTCCATGAACTTCAACTTGTTTGATGAATTTTGGGGAAATAGTAGGAAGATGGAAAGATTCTTTTTTGAACATTTTGTAAAACATTTCAGCAGCTACATTGATGTCGAATTCACACACAAGCTTCCCAGAAAGAGGCATGGTGTAAGGCTAAACACACCCTATTAGTTTTCTTTACTCACGTTCACAAAAATGCCTACTATCTTCTCTTTTTATATATATCTCCACGAAGAATAACCTCATTTAATTTGATTACTATATGCCTTAGTTATGATGTGTAATTGGTATTATTAGTCAATTATCATATGCCTACTATCCCCTCCGATCTTTCTCTATCCCCTTTCTTCCATCGTAATTGTTTGGATTAAACATTTTTATCTTTTAATAAGTTTAAGGGCAAAATTCACTTTTGATCCCTGAGATTTGAGGTTAGTGTAATCTTGAAAGTTGAAATCTTACTCTCCCTCGCTATCTTTTCACTCTTGCAATCTCCTCCGGTTGGAAACGAAGTAGGCCCTCACGATACAACTCAATAGATAAGGAAAGAAGATTGTTCTCTTACTTACACAAGATTGGATAAACTAGAACTTGAATATTACTTTTTTTCATGGCTTGCTTACAAATGAAAAATTCTACACATATTTATACTAGTAGGAAAATACATCAAAAGACATCAATGATAAATGCGAATACATGTGACTTTTCACTAATACATGAACATTCATTAGTGTATCATGTAATTCATGTATTCAACTATTCATTGAATCTCAACTATTCATGTATCTAATTAAATGAATTGCATGAGATTTAAGGTTTCAGATTCAATGACTTCTACCATGGATCGACCTAGGAAGCAACTGATAACCCATCATCGTAATTGTATTTCTATCTTGATTCTATTGTTTTATCATTTTCTTTTCTCTTCATCTCTTTTTAGCGAAGGGGAAGAAGAAATCGGGGGAGGGGAAGAAGATGGCAAGAGAGTAGTGGGGGGAGGGGGTAGCATAAGCCTAAATAATTTATTTTCAAAAATAAGAGAAAAATTGTTACTCTAACGACACATCATTTTTTCGTTAGTCAACTAATGGTCAATTTAAGTCAGGGACCATTTAAAACTATTTTCCAAACCTCAAGGATTAAAATGTATGTTTTGAAACTTCGAAGACCAAATAGACATTCACTTCAAACCTCATGGACAAGAAGTACTGCAGTTTGTCGTAACTTTAAAAACTACTTGGGTTCCTGTATTTTTTATTTTTGTTCATTTTGGTTTTTGTACTTTCAAAATTTTTAATTTATTCTAGTTTTTGTACGTACTTTCAAAATATTTATTTTGTTCGTTGTACTTTCAATTTTTGTTCATTTAATTTTTTATACTACGAAAAAGTGACCATTTTTGTCCGTTATTTTTATTTTCATTTCATTTTATGGAACAAAATTCATTTAAAAAGGACCAAAATTAACCAAAGTTAGAAGCAGAGAAAGAAAATGAATATTTTGAAAGAACATAATCCAAATGAAACAAAATTGAAAATATAAAGAACAAAATGAATATTTTAAAATTCTATTTTTATCTTCTCTTTGCAGTCTCTTCTATTTTATTTTCACGTAAATTTCTTTTATTTCACTCTCTTTTCTCTTCTCTCTCATGTCATTTTCCTTCTTTATATCATTTTTCCTCTTTACTAACGAGTTACTATTAGTTTTTTTTTTTTCTGTCATTTTTCTTTAAAATTGGTAGGTTTTTAATTTCTTTTCAATCAACTAAATAAATTAATAAGATATTTCCAGTACAACAAATTTTGGATATTGATATTGAATAATAGAAATATGTGTTAGATATTGATGTTGTTTATTAAAATATGATTCACAACAACTTTAAGTTCTGGTTTGATATATTTGCTTGGATATATTGAAGTTATTGTTGGGGAATTTAATGGGCAATGTAATATTTCAGCGCTCAAGGATAAGAAAACCATATGATAGTTAAGATGTGAAGAATAAATTGTTGCGATCTCATGAAATAAGTGAAGACTAAATGACATATGTATCTTAGAAATTTTCAGCAAAGGTTATTATTATTTTTCATTTACTATAATGTAGTTTGAAGAACAAAGCGGTCTCACCCAAAAAAATACAAGTATTTATGTTTATAGATCGTTGTTGAAATTGAAGCATCACAGTTCGAAAGTTTAGACTTAAAATTTTACTTTGATGTAAATATACTTGATTACATTAAATGTATGTTTATATAATTGAAATTGATTTTACAATTACATTTATAACAATTTGTTACTCATATAAATGCTCTATAAATTATATCTACAACTTCATTAAAATTGGCTATCACAATTAGGTTCAAAATGTTATAAGTTTTTATAGGATTTTTTACCATATAAAAAATGTCATTAACAGACAATCATAACATTTTTTACTACTATAAAAAATGTTTTTAAAAGTAAATCATAGAATTTTTTTAATGTTATAAAATGTTTTATAACATTAAAATTATGGAATAGAAAATTAACCTTTTATAGCTTTTGAAATAGCAACCAAAAAACATTATCGAAAGAAATTTCAATAACATAAAATATGACAAAACACCATAAAAAATAGTATTTCTTTGTCGTTATAAAAAATACTACAAAATACCTTCTATAGTTTTTGCCAATGTCATGAAAATTTTCCATAATATTAAATATACACTATTGAAAGTTTACTTTTTATAGCTTTTTTTATAAAATTAAAAACTAGTTTAGAGAGATGAGAAACTTGCAATAACATGGGTTACCAAAGCATTACAAAAAGCTATGGTCTACCATAGCATTTTCTAAAGCTATCGTATGTGATGTTTATTGTAGTGTTTATAATTGCTATTATTTTGCAAAGAACTTGTTTTCTCTCCTTTTAGATCTTGTTTTTGTGTATGACTCGCTAACAAAGAACACGTGAGTAAATTATTGATTAGTTGAAGATTAATTAGTTTAGATTCGTTCGATAACTAGAAGTCTATTGTTTGTGAGCTTATCTATGTATAGCAGGCTGTAAGGATAGGTGGGTTTGGGTTCCGGGTGGGTCTGATCAATTTTCTATTAGTAGTGCTTGAGATGCTCGCGTCCTAGGCGCCTTAGGGTGTCCTGGTCACATGTTCTCTAGTTTGAGGGGAGTATTTCTAGGTACTCTTTTTGTGCGTGGTTGGCTCTGCAGAGATTGATTGTGTTAGTGGGGTGGGGCTAATTCGTCAAAATGTTGGTCAATTTAATGGGTGGAGTTCAGTCGTGTGATAATTTATTCTTTGAGTGTGGGTTCAAGCGTCAAGTGCGGAATGGAATTTGGGTATTTGGGGCTTACTCGTAAAGGTGGTTGGGTGTGGGACACGAAGTTGGTGAGGGTCTATTGGAAAGGCAGTCATAAGTTGTGGCGTATCTTTTAGTGTTGTTATTTATTTCATTTCACAAGAGTGCAACCATCGTTTTCATGGGAGTTCTCCTTGTAATGCTTTTGTAATCCTACATCTTTTTATATCTATTGTTTGTGCTCATGCTACTACGTTGCTAGAAGACCTTCCTAGCTTCATTTAGTTGTTCTCACTTTCTTTTGTTTGTTTTGTTGTGCTTTTCCTCAAGCTATGGGGTCTTAACTTTTGTTTTTTGTTTTGTCCTGGGTTGTTGGTTTTTTTTTTTTTTTTGGCTCCATCTTGTGGGGTTTGGTCTTTTGTCATGTTTTTGTTGGTCTCCTTGTTTTGTGTTGGTTTCTTTCTATTGGCTCTTCTATGTCCTTCTTTGAGGAGATGGTGGTTTCGTGCTTTGTTTATTGGTTCGTTTGGTTTTCTTGTGTCCTGCGGCCTTGGGGTTGTTTCTCTATTTGTTGCTTCGTGTCTATTCTATGCTTCGTGTTTTCTACCTTGTATTTGAAATTGTGCCCTAAATCTCATGGTTTGTAATATGTCAACAAAATTCATTTATTTAATAAAATAAGGAGTTATTTTATTTGACTTTTAGACTTGTGTAGCTCAATCCAATAAACTATGTTCCGAGATTATTTTACGTAACTTGAACATGTATGCGAAGACATACAAGTGGATCATGTTTAAATAATAACCTATGTGATCTGTAGTATATGGATAAGGTTGGGTGTCTTATCTTGGTAACACTACTGATACAACCAACTTTATAATTATTACAAGAGATGTAAGTTGTTACAAATGATATGATCCTGATCGTTCACATGGAGACATGCGAGTGGAGGTATTCTGTACAAAGAGATTGTAAAAGAACGAACCACAAACTGATTAGTTTCTCTTTTATAACCCCGTTAATTGAAGAGATTAATAGTTCCTAGGATGACTGTAGGTGTCGCGACTTTAATCCTGAGTGAGTTATGACCTCCTATCTATGAGGGCAGACTTTTGATCTGTATGGGTGAGAGTAAGTGATATCACCGACTCAATATGCCTACCATTTTGGGGATTTTTCCAAGTAAGAACTAAGAACATAGTTGCACAACATGGAATCCGCTCCTTCTCGTCTTTAACAATGAGGTCTCACCCTCTCACTGACTCAAGAAGGGATTTAATTTATGGTTGGATTATAAACTAATTATTCATTAGAGGAATCAATGGTAGTTAAGGAGTTAGATGTAATTATAGGGGTAAAATAGTAATTTGACCAAACTGTAGTTACAAGTGATTCATGAAGGATCGACTTATTGTTAATTGGTTATATCCATGGACACAAAAATATACCTAGAGTTTAGAGAGTGCATCCGTGAGTCTTTAGTGGAGTGTCGTGCAGTTAATGAATGTCGATTAATTTAATTAAAGAGTTTAATTAATGAATCTCGTATCACTAGAGCTTCTAATCTATAGATCCATTAGGTCCCCTTACTAGCTCACTAAGGGTAAAACAAGAATCATTTAATTTTGGATTTATTTGAATATTCAAGTTGTATGAGATACAATTAATTCAATAGATATGGATACATTATAATATAAAGTTAACTTTGAATAAGATTCAAAATTATACTTTATTATATGAGAGAGATAAATATTTGAATAAAATTCAAATATCAATTATATGAGAGAGATAAATATTTCAATTAATGGATTTATAAATGGTCTGTAGTAGATGGATAAATGAGAGATACCTTATCCTGGTGATACTATGGATACGGTCCATTTTATAGATGTTAGAAATGTTGTAAAGTGCTACAAATGATCTGATTCTGACCATTCATGTGGAGACATGTGAGCGGGGGTATCCTATACAAAGAGTTTGTATATGTAACATCCTGAGTTTTTCATTATTCAAATTCTGTATTTGCGTAAAATTCGAAGACAATTTTGTTAATTTCGAAGTTCAGTTTTGTTTAAAGGGGAGATTGGATTTATGTCACATTGATTTAATTTTAAGTTAATGTCGAGAATTTAAATTTATATTGGGGAAATTAATTTGATTTTGATTTTGGAATTTGAAGAGAAAAGGGGAAGAGTTTTAAGAATATATATATTTAGATATATTTGTGTAATGAGGGAAATGTTAATATAAAATTTTAAGTTAATGGAATAAAATTTTATTTTATTTTATTATATTTTATTTCTTTTATTAAAATAACCTTTTTCTTTTAAAAAGAAAATTAAAAAAAAAACTCTTTTTTCTCCCTTCTTCTTCTTCTTCTTCTTCCTACTGAATTATTGGAGATCCTACTGAATTTGAGGATGATGAGATGCATACGTATGTTATAAAGCTATGATGAAGAAATTTATATGTGTGTTATAGAACCATGATGATGAGATGTATATGTATGTTATGAGACTAGGACGATGAGAGGTATATGTATGTTGTAGAATTATGATGATGAGATGTATATGTATGTTATAGAACCATGTTGTGATACTTGTGATGTTGAGAGTGTGATAATGTCCTTGCTTATTAGTTAGATGTTCACGAGAGGTTGTGTTTCTTTCGAAATTCACCAGGGGTTATATTTCCTTTGGGATTCACCTGGGTCGTGTTTCCTTCGGGATTCACCAGGGGTTGTGTTTCCTTGGGAATTCACCAGGGGCTATGTTTTCTTTGGGATTCACCAGGGATTGTGTTTCCTTCGGGATTCACTAGGGGTTGTGTTTCCTTCAAGATTCACCAGGGGTTGTGTTTCCTTCGGGATTCACAAGAGGTTGTGTTTCCTATGGGATTCACCAGAGGTTGTGGATCCTACGGGACTTACTAGAGGTAGTGGACATACTTAACTACAATAGGATGAAATTCAGTTATTCATGTATGTATGTGTCCTATGAAGACTAGAGAAGTTTATATTTTCCACCAGATGTAGGCATCTAGAGGACATAGATGCCTAGCCTGACCCTAGTAGTGGGGTTACTTACTGAGTATTTTATACTCATTCTTTCTCATATTGTTTGTTTTAATATTTGAATTTAATGAAGGACTAATTTATTTAGCATTTATTTCACCATAAAAAGGGTGTCGTTTTAAGTTCTATACATGCATGTATTTAGTCGGGTTGTTACAGTATAAGACCGAACCACGAGATGATTAGTCTCTTTATATAACGCTGTTGATAATTGAGACTTACATTTCATAAAATGACCATAGGTGACATGACCTTAATCCTGAGTGAGTTGGGAACTCCTGCTTGTGAGGGCGATCCTTTGATTTGTATGGGTGAGAGTGGCCAAATTGCCAACTCAACAAGCCTACCATTTTGGGAATTCGTCTGATCAGGGAGTTGGGAACTCAGCTACCCAAGACGGAATTTACTCCTTCCCCGAAGTAGGGATAAGCAGATAAGTTGCTCCCTTAAGGGCTGATTCCAGGACTTTAACATAGTGGTGGCACCCTCTCTTTGGAAGAGAGGACTCAGCCATAGTAGGACTATGACTTATTGTTCATTAGAGGAATCAGTGGTACTTAAGGAGTTAGATGTAACTATAGGGGCAAAACGGTAAATTGGCCCAGTTGTACTTATGAGCGATTTGTGAAGTTTCATCATACTTTTGATTGGTCATATGGACACAGAAATATATCTGTAGTGCGAAGAGTGTAGCTGTTGGTCATTAGTGGAGCGACCAAAAGTTAATGGATGGTGAATCTCGTGATTAAAGAGTTTAATCAGTTATTGACATACTATTGGAGCAATTCCCAACTCACTTAGGATTGAGGTCATGTTACCTATGGTTATCCTAGTGAAGTGAAGTTTCTGTCATGAACGGTGTTATATAACGAGACATTAACACTTCATGATCAGGTCTTATACAAACTCTTTGTATAGGACACTCCCGCTCACATGTCCCCAACACGAATGATCAGGATCACACCATCTATGACAAGTCACAACACTTGTGATCATTCCACAAAACGGGCCGATCCGTATCCTTACCAGGATAAGGTTTTCCTCATATCCATATACTACAAATCATTTTGGTTAACACTTAAGACATGATGCACTTGTATGTCACCATATACATGCTTTAGTTACATCCAGATAACTAAGTATTTTAGGTTTATTGGTTTGTGGTAAAGCAAATAAAACAAACAACTGAGCAAAATCAAGAAGTGAAGTAAAATATCATATATTATACATCACAAGCATTTGTACAAGCTGTTTACAAACTACAGGACACGAGACTTTAGGGCGTCAAACCCAATAGCACAGTTTGTTCCAAGGATCCAGATCATTTGAGATCATAAGAATAAAAGGTTGGCCTCGTCTCAGGCATCATACATTAACAAGATTTTATCAGGCACTTGATGTAAAATTTCAAAAGGGGTTTATTACCCTTCAAGCATGGAATTATTTTGTTTAAAGAGCAATGTCCTAAAACACCTAAAGAGGTTGACGAAATGAGACAGATTCCTTATGCTTCAAGTGTTGGAAGCCATATGTATGCAACGTTATGAACTAGACCTGACATTTTCTATGTAGTAGGGATTGTCAGTCGATATCAGTTCAATCCAGGATTAGTTTACTGGACGGCGGTCAAAACGATTCTCAAGTTTCTTTAGAGAACGAGGAACTATATGCTCGTGTATGGAGATAATGATTTGATCCTTACAGGATACACAGACTCTAGCTTTCAGACTGAAAGAGATTCTCGAAAATCGACACCAGGGTCAGTGTTCACTCTGAATGGAGGGGCTGTAGTTTGGCGGAGCATCAAGCACGGATGCAACGCGGACTCTACTATGGAAGCTGAATACATAGCCACTTGTGAAGCTGCTAAAGAGGCTGTCTGGTTTCGAAAGTTCTTTATAGATTTGGAAGTTGTTTCAAATATATCTTTGCCGATCGCACTCTATTGTGATAATAGTGGGGCTGTGAAAAATTCTAAGGAACCTCGAAGTCATTGAAGAGGCAAGCATATTGAACGAAAGTATCATTTGATCAGGGAGATTGTGCATCGTGGTGACGTGATTGTCACGAAGTTCACGTCGGAAACGTTAGTGATCCATTTACAAAGGCTCTCATGGCTAAAGTGTTCGAGGGTCATCTGAAGAGTTTGAGTCTACGGGACATGTGACACCTTGTCTAGGGCAAGTGAGAGATCATACTGGGGTATAGAGTATGCCTTAGTTTATTGTATATTATATTTTTTCTTTATGTATTGTACATTAATCTCTCAAGTCATTAGGACAACTGTGAAATTATTGGGATTGATTTCCTAATTGTCCCGATGGTCTCGTAGTTTGTAAACATTTTGTACACATTATTATTAATAAAAATAAATATTATTTTATATTCATTTACTCAAATGCAATAAACTAAGATCTGTGGTTATTTCAAGTAACTTAAGCATGTACAAGACATACAAGTAGATCATGTCTTAAGTAATAACCTAAATGGTCTATAGTAGATGGATAAACAAAGGATATCTTATCCTGTTGACACTACGAATACGACCCGTTTTGTAGATATTACAAGTATTGTAAAGTGCTACAAATGGTCTGATCCCGACCATTCATATGAAAGCATGTGAGCGGGGGTATCCAATATAAAGAGTTTGTATAAGATCGGACCACGAGCTAAGTAGTCTCTTTATATAACGCTCTTGATAATTGAGACTTACATTTCACTAAAATGACCATAGATGACATAATCTTAATCTTGAGTGAGTTGGGAACTCCTGCCTATGAGGGCAGTTCTTTAATTTGTATGGGTGAGTGTGGCCAGATTGCAAACTCAATAAGCCTACCATTTTGGGGATTCGTCTGATTGGGGAGCTGGGAACACAACTACACAAGACGAAATTCACTCCCTCCTCGAAGTAGGGGTAAGTAGATAAGTTGCTCTCTTAAGGGCTGATTCGGGTCTTTAATATGATGACCACACCCTCTCTTTGAAAGAGAGGACTCAGTCATAGTAGGACTATTACTTAATTCATTAGAGGAATCAGTGGTACTTAAGAATTTAGATATAACTACACGGGCAAAATGGTAAATTGTCCCAACCATACTTACGAGCAATTTGTGAAGGGTCATCGCGCTGTTGAATGGTCATATGGACACATAAATATATTTGTAGTGCGAAGAGTGCAACTGTCGCTCAACAGTTAATGGATAGCGGATCTCGTGATTAAAGAGTTTAATCAGTTATTCACGTACCATTGGAGTTTCAAGCTACAGGTACATAAGGTTCCCTTGGTAGCTCAATGGATTCAAGTTGAGAATAAGTTTTTGGGTTCGTTTGAAGTGTTCAAATTAACAATTGGGAATTTGATTATATATGATATAGTTAAATTAGTTCAATTATATGTGATATAATTGATTTGATGTATTATATACATTAATTGGAAGAATTGATATAAATATGATTTATATTAAATAAAGGACAAAAGAACTATGGTTTAAATATTACATATGATGTGATACTAAAACTATATGTTATAAATATAATATGATAAGTTAGTTATTATATTTATTTATAATAAAAACAATTATGAGATAATTGTTTAGTTGGTTATTTATTTTCTCCAATTAACGGTGCAAGTGGGAGGTTAGTTTCAGTTTTAATAACTGAAGAATAAAATTAAAAGAGTTTTCATTTTATTGGACGATCGTTTCATTCTTGGCTTTACTAATCGATCGCTCACGAGAGACTATACGATAGCCCTCACGGGAGACTACCAAATTCACACAGAGCCCACACCTCTTGGATTCTCACTTCGAGAATACCAAGATTATCGAGTGGTAGTGTAGAGGGGTTGTTGTTCGAGGATCAAACAGTTCGTGATTGCTAGATGATTGCCTAGACGATTGCTCACGTGAGCGAGATATTGCTAGATGATTGTTCACGAGAGCGAGAAATTGTTATACAATTACTCACGAGAGCGAGAGAAGAAGAGTTCTTCAAAGGTATGTCTCTCAATTCCTTTTGTATTTAGTTAACAAAGCATGCTGTAATTTTCTCTATAATGCATAATTGTTCTTGTATGTTTGTGAATGCGTTTGTTTTTCCAAATTGGGCACGGAAAGTTCTTGCTTCCGCTTACTGGTTCTCTTGAATAAAAGTTCCTTCACAAGTGTTATACAAACTCTTTTTATAGGATATTTCAACTCTTATGTCTTAACATGAGTAATATGGATCAAACAATTTGTAACAATTACGTAGTGGGTCATATCTATAATGTGACCAAGATAAAGCACCCAACCTTATCCATATACTATAGCACTTTTAGGTTTTCATTCGAACATGATTCTATAATTATGAATTTTTACTGTAATGGATAATTTAATATCGCATATTTAATAATTAAATCAAATAATAATTAAATAACTAATAATTACGAAATTTTAAGGCATAAATCCCAACCAAGTCTCGTGTATGTTCATAGTTTTGGGTTATTTATTGAGCTTCAACTCGAGGCAAATGACTGTTCTGATGATGCTCTCAGGGCCAATTGGATATCTACGTCTATTGTTGGAAAAATATGTATGATTTTCTCATACATGTGTTGGTGTTCTATATGGGTAGTGTACATTTGCCTTTTATTCAATGTAAATGTATATGCAACATCCAATATTATAACGCGAGCTAGGTGATCTCATAATTTTATTTATATTTTCAAAATAATTTGTATTTTTGTGTATTTTTAAATAATAAGTAAGAAAAACACATCTTTATAGAAACGAAGAATCGTGGTTTCAATTCTTTTTTTAAAAAATAATCTTATTCAATGTTTCCAACAATTTTGATGAAAAATGAGAATTGATGCGAAAATGGAGTGTAAAACAAGAAAATATTTTTGACATTATTTACCATTCAATTTTTTTTTGATAAAAATTGTAAATCGTTATAATGAAATTTAAATTAAATAAAAGGGAAAAAACTTTCAAGCACTGGGATCAGACTAGGGTTGGCAATGAGGCCGAGCCAGGGCGGATGGGACTTCCCGTCCCTATTCTCGTGAGGGGTATTTCCCCTCATCCCTACTCCCATCCCCGCCAATTAAAGGTAGGGACGAGAACGGGGATTCCCCACCTAGAAAACAGGTCCCCACAAGGACGCATCCTCTGGTTTTTTTTATATTATATAT
>NC_052355.1:10164827-10246741 GCF_009727055.1 Benincasa hispida | reverse complement strand
TATATAAATATAAATATATAAGTATTTGTGATTAATATATATATAAATATATATGTATATATATATGTATAATGAAAATTTTAATCGGGGATGGGAACGGGGTAGGGATACCCTCCCTGTCCTCGAATGGGGACTCGGTTAGGATCCTCGGTTTGACTCCCATCCCCAGTCAAACCATGGATTCCCCGCCCTGATGGGGTAGGGACTCGTAGGGATTTTGCCAACCCTAGATCGGACACGAGCATAGAAGAATGATAGGCAACTACCTTAATTGTTGGACAGCACAAGAGTTTCAATAGTTTTAAGTATCATATTTTATGACATTTAAAGAAGTGCAATATCAAAAGCGAAAAAAAAAATTCGATTTTTTTATAATAAAAATTTAAATAATATTAAAAAATTGAAGAAACATATGTTGGGTTCAGGAAGCAAGCAACAGAAGCAAAACAAGATCATTAAGCATTCTAATTCATTAATTTTCACTTTGAACTAAGCATGCTCAAAAACTAAAAACAGAGTTTCAACACTAATCTTTGAAGTACCATTGATTCACGATCTTCAGCTGCAATCTCCTTGATTTCTGCTCGTGTACCACAAGGTCTTCCCTACAATCCTTGTAGTGCCTTGGATTGAGTTGTGAGACTCAATGTAGGCTTGGATTAAGGAAATAAGGAGAGAAGATTTTTTGTTTTGATAATATGAAGAATAGTTCTTCAATCACTTTTTTCTCAACAAATTGCAACTGACTGCATGCCTAATTTCCATATAGACTTCAAGTTTATATCGCATGATCATATTGCAAACTCATTTGCTGCATGAGATCCACCACCTACTTGTAATTTGAGGTAGATTTGGAAGTGCAAATATGACTAAGAAACTTGCCTCCTTAGTGGAAAAATCCAACATTTGGGATTTTTAGATTTCACATTTTCTTTTTAAATTTGAAATTCAACTTCAAAAAAATAAAAACTTGATTTCAGTTTTTAATTAAAATTGAAATTCTTTATTAATTTCACAAAATTAATTCAAAATTAATTTTCTTAATAAAATTAATAATTAATAACTAATTAAATAATTTAATTAATTTTAATTAATTTAATATCAAATATTAAATTNAATTAATAACTAATTAAATAATTTAATTAATTTTAATTAATTTAATATCAAATATTAAATTAATTTACACCAATTCCCCCATCATGAATCTTTATTCATGAATTTAATATTTAGATCATATTTATTAATTGATTCTCCAATTCCATTTAATTCCAAAATTAAATGTGTAATTATATCACATATAATTACTAATTCCCTTAATTCTAATTTGAATGTTTCAAATCAACTTATCACGCTACTCTAAGGCTAATCCGACTGTGAGCTGGTAAGGGGACCTAGCGGACCTACAGATCATGGGCTCCATTGATCCGAGATTAATTGGCTAAACTCTTTACACCAAATTAACCCCCAAACCGTTAACTACTGGGTCAAACCACCAAAGCCCGTAGTTGCACTCCCCTCACTGTAGATATATTGTGTCCATTTGATGTTACCATGATTAGTAAATTACCTTTCACAGGTTGTTCGTAATAACAGCTGGGTCAAAAGGTTGTTTTACCTCCGAAATTACATCTTGTTTCTTAAGTCCCACTGATCCTCTAATGAACAATTGGTTTGTGATCCAATCATCAAATCGAATTCCTCTCGAGCAAATGAGAGGGTAAGGCCCCTTGTTTAAGACCCGGAGTCAGCACTTAAGGGAACCACCTCTCTACTATCTCTAAGAGCGAGTAGGAGTGAATTGCATCTCGCACCCTATGTCCCCAACTATCTACCTGGTGTTACCCCTGAAATGGGCGTCTTATTGAGCTGACGCTGTTGAGCCAACCCTCACCTATGCAAATCTAAGGATAATCCCGAATAAAAAGGAGTTCATAATTAGTTGAGGATTAAAGTCAGTCTTAAACAGTAAACAACATTATAAAGTAAGAGTGACTTATTTGTGGTTCGATCTTGTGCAAACTCATTGCACAGGACGCTCCCATTCCTCATGTCATAACATGTACGAATCAGAATCACTTTGTTTGTAGCACTTTACAACTCCTTGTAACAACTACAGAGTGGGTCGCATCTGATAGTGTTACCAGAATAAGGTACCTAACCTTATTCATATACTATAGATCATGTTGACTATTTACTTGAACCTGATCCACTTTTATGTCTCCACAAAAAGTTCAAGTATTCATATAATATTCATGGATCTTTTTAGTTTATTGGATTTATTTAAAACGAGGTAAACAATTCATATATTCAATAACAACTTTACAGAATGAGTTTATTGTTTACCAACCATGAGTTTTATGACATAAAACCCAACAATATAAACCTTAATTGGATACCGAGCAAAATTTATTTAAAATCAAAGACCAAAACCAAAAAACAAAATAGTTATCAAACAAACCTGAAATAGTTATAAATGTGTTTTACTAGTTATAACAATCATTGTTTATCAAACACAGGGCACCAGTTTCTTAAAAACAAAAATCTTTTTTGAAAATTGTTTTTTCTAATCTCTTAACATTTTAAAAAACTGTTATCAAAATTTAAAAAACAAAAAATCAATTGGGTTCCAAAAACATATCCATTTCATAAAAAATCAAATACTAAAACTAAAATAGTTATAAAATGGCCTCTAGACCCTATTTGGAAACTATATTTCATTTTTAGTTTATGGTTTTTGAAAATTGAACTTATATATATCTCTTCTACTGTATCTTCCTTTACTTTATTACATCTATTCTTCCAATAGGTATGTATGTTAGTATTGAAATGTCATTGTGTCAAGCAAAACAAACAATATATTATTTTTTGTTTCTTCAAACAGTTTTAAAAAAGCTCCCATGTTATGTTTTTTTATGATTGAAGACATTTCCTGAGTAAGCTATGAATACCATGAGTTATGATATGGTTTTATGTTGTAGGACTCTTTTTTGTATGTTGCATGCTAGACTAATTTAGTGTTACTTACCCTCCTACCAGTATTGTGTCTTCACATTTTGAGTCCCCTTGTTCACCAATTTTGTGTTCCTTCGATTTTACACATATTGTGTCTTCACATTCACCTGTTTTTGTGTCTTTGAGTCATATGTTTGTGTCCACTTTTTGTACATAGTCATGCGTACATTTCACCTACAATAGGACAAGTTTGATTCTTCACTTAGATGGGTCATCCATGTTCAGGTTTAGTATATCAGTTAAGATCCGACTAATCATAGATTCATTTACATTTGAAGCATAGTCTAAGTCCAATAGTGGCATTATATACTGTGATATGGATCAGGACCTATAAGTTGCATTAGCAAGCTTCAATCATTTTTAATTAATTATGAGCATTTTAGTGTTAAATTTAAATATAAATAATTAGATGTTGTGATTAGTCAAAGATGGTGGCTCGCAGTGGAGTTTACATTAAAGGATTTTGATTAGAAGATTAAGGTTGAGAAGAAAACTTTAATGTTTTATTTTGACTTTTTGGAATTTATGTTAAATAGTTTAGAATCTCTATAATAAAGCCTTCTATCATTCTATATGTAATTAGATTAAGATTTTGATTAATGAAATTTGAGATCTCATATTTGAGATTTTCCCTTTAGAATTTTACAATTCTTGTGATAGAATGCATGTAAGTCATTCAATTTAACCTTGATCAAGTTGATTGTGGAGTGATTCAATCTAAAACAAGACTTCCCAATCTTGCTTCTAGTTCTTCGATCAAGAGGTATCTAATTCTAGTTTTTTTCCAAGATTCAACTAAATCGTATAAGGAGGCATTCATTTCTTTGATTCAAAGGTTGTTGCTGTAGAAAATCCGACATGAGGATTTCCATGTGCAGTGGAATGATCATTCTAAATTTGATTTGATATTGAACATACACCATTACAGTCACGAACAGAAACTTACAAGTCATGCACAATACGATATTACCGCATGCTTACAGATTAGATCAAGGGATAAAATATCATAACTTTGAAGACTCATTCTTCAAACTCCCTCGATCACGAATGCTTGATTAGTCTCCAAGATAGCAAGACATGAATACTCGAACACTACGACCACAACACAATACAATCAACAACAAACACGAACTCAACAATCTCCAAGATCACAAACCAAACGAACGGCCTCCAAAACCTCGAACTCAGCCGAGTTGAGTGAGGACACAACCATAATAGCTACCTTGGTATTCTCGGTATGAGAATTCAGAAGTGTGGGCTCTGTGCGGACTTGGTTAGAGGAAGAGACCAGAGGAACAACAATCGTGTAGACGATTGAGCAAGTGGGAGATGACAAGAATCTATCGTATAGACGAATGCTCAATGGTTTAGAAGAAGGCAACCTATCTTATAGAGAATGTCCTGCGAACGTTTAGCTATGACTAGCTGAGTGAACTATCATATAGCAACACTCCACAATCGTTTAGTTTCTCTTTCAGCTATCGTTTAGTGAAACAATTCCACTTGACAACAATCCGTGAGTTCTTTTCTGAATTAATCAACTCTTCTAAATTTAGGAAAACATTTTTCTTTTTATCTCATGGTTACCATGAAACCACCAATAACCTCCCACTTAATTGGTTATTAGAGAAAAAGAGATAATTATAATTAATATTATTATAAATATATATGATAACCAACTTACCATATTATATTTATAACCTATAGTTTTAATATTTCATCTCATGAAATATATAAACCATAGTTCTTTTTCTATTTTATGATACTTAATGTAAATCTCATTTACATTAATCCTCCACTTGATGTATCTCATACGTCATACCGATCATATCATATATAATCGAATTTCCTCTTGTCAATTTGAACATTTCAAATTAACACCAAGAATTGATTTTCAACTTGAATCCATCGAGGGGACGTTATGGACCTATAACTTGAAGCTCTAATGGTACGTGAATAACTGACTAAACTCTTTAGCCATGGGATCCACCATCCGTTAACTACCGGACACTCCACTAAATACCGACAGTTGTACTCTTCTCACTACATATATATTTTGTGTCGGACCAACCAATCAACAGTGCGATAACCCTTCACAGATCGCTCATAAGTACAGATGGGACAATTACCATTATGCCCCTATAGTTACATCTAACTTCTTAAGTACCATTGATTCCTCTAATGAACATAAGTGATAGTCCTACTATGACTGAGTCCTCTCTTCCAAAGAGAAGTTGTCGTCACTATGTTCAAGACCCGGAATCAGCCCTTAAGGGAGCAATCTATCTATTTGCCCCTTTTTCGAGGAAGAACTAAATTCCATCTTGTGTAACTGAGTTCCAAAATCAGACAAATCCCTAAAAAGGTAGGCTTGTTGAGTTCGCAATCTGGCCACTCCCACCCATACTAATCAAAGGACCGCCCTCAAAAGCAGGAGTTCCCAAAACATTCAGGATTAAGGTTATGTCACTTATGGTAGTTTAGGTGACATGTAAGTCTCAAGTATCAACGGTGTGATATAAAGAGACTAGTCATATGTGGTCTGATCTTATATAAACTCTTTGTATAGGATATCCCTGCTCACATGTCTCCACATGATTGGTCAGGATCTACCATCTGTAGTAGTTCACAACACTTGTAAACCTCTACAAAGCGGGTCGTATCTGTAGTGTCACCAGGATCAGGTAACCCTCATTAATCCTTATACTACATACCTTTTTAGGTTATCACTTAAGGCATGATCCACTTGTATATCTCATATACATGCTTAAATTTATATACAATAACAATGTAGTTTTGTTTATTGGATATGAGTAAATGCTAAATAAAACAACTCTTATTTTATTCATAACAATGTGTATAGTTTACAAACTATGAGACTCCGGGAGAATTAGGATACCAATTCCAACAATTGCTACATAATAGCTTTAGGTCTTTAGGTTGTGGTTTGGGTTATCTAATCGTGTTTTAAATACTCGTCATTTTCTTTAAATCTTTTTCAGGCAAGGGAAAAAAGCTTATCATGTGCTTGATGAGGAAACTTTTGGAGCCATGGGACCATAGTTTATTTAATGTTTTCAAATTTGTTTTGGAAATATTGATTGTGAACCTTTGAATGACCATTTTTCAATACAATATTTCTTTTAATAAAAGTTTCTAGGATCCCAAATTAAATTTGATTTTGATAGATAACAAATTTATTTTAATGAGAATTTATTTATTTAGAAAATTCTTGTGTTGCACTAAAGCGGTCAATTAATTTTTGTTTTGATCCTGAATACATGTAATAATGACCAAAATTAGAGATTTCAGGTGGGATCCTTATAGTTTGAATTATTAAGAATTAAACTATACGTTTAGGCTTGCTTTTAATTAATATAATAATGGAATAGATTAACGTACCCAATGTAATAGTCTGTATAATTATCTTGGTCCATTATGACATTATCTCTATTGTTATAATTATAATTACATGAAATTTATATTATTTGTTATAATTACATGAAATTTATATTATTTGTCATAGAGGATGGACCGACTATACACATTAAATAAACAGTAATGACGTAAAACAATAAAATAGTCCAACAAAAATTATCAGTGATGTGAGTCTAGTTTGATAATATTTGGCACACGTAATCTCTTGAAATGGAAGGTTGAGTCGAGCAGCTGTATGAGCTAAGCTTGAAGAAGAAAAAGTTGCAGCAGAAGATGAAGATCTGGGAGAGCAATATCTCTTCCTTTTCTGTATATTTGATTTCGTATATTAAATATTTTCCCCACCCTTAATACAGGGTAGTAATGTATAGATATATGCACTTAGGTTTTAGAATAAGGACAAAAAAATAACTAACGAATCTTCTATACAGCTGGTAGAGAATAATTATATGGCAGAGGTTGTTAGAATAGCATACACATCAGCACCAGCGAGAGCATACACACCAGCGACACCAGCGAGAGCATACACACCAACGACACCAGCAATACCAATGAGAGCACATACATCAGCGAGAGCATTCATATCAGCTTCTACATGGCTCCTTGTCATCTTCTGACGAGGCAATTTGTTCTTCCTTGACATCTCCCCTCAAGCGAGAGGGTAAATCCTTTAGTCTGAGCTTGCTTCGAAGGTAGACAAATGTATCAAGGGGTAAAGGCTTAGTTAGGCAATCTGCCAATTGTTCTACAAAGGGTACATATCTAACATGAAGTTGATCTTGAAGGACAAGGTCACGGATGAAGTACACATCTATTTCAATATGCTTAGTTCGTGCGTGAAAGACAGGGTTGGCAGCTAAGGCACCTGCACCTATGTTGTCACACCAGAGAACAGGTATACCCTTTGGAGAGAAGCCAATCTCGATTAACAGATTTTTCACCCAAATGATCTCGGTTGCAGCATGAGCAATAGCTCAATACTCGGACTCAGTACTGGAACAAGCCACTGTCATTTGTTTCTTAGATGACCAAGAAATGAGAGTCGATCCAAGATAGAGGCAATAAGCAGCTGTAGATTTTCGATCATCAATACTTGAGGCCCAATCTGCATCAGAATAGGCTGTTAAATTGAGGTAAGTATCACAGTTGATGGTTAGGCCAAAGTGGAGAGTCCCTGCAAGAAATCTAAGCACACATTTGACAGTTGACTAGTGAATATCAGTAGGAGCTTTGAGGAATTGGCTAAGTTATTAACAATAAAGGCAATGTCCGGTTTTGTATTAGTGAGGTATTGGAGAGCACCAACCATGCTACGATATAGAAATGGGTCATGGAGGGGTATTCCAATGCTCAAGGACAGAGAAGTGCCACGTACTGCAGGGATTGGACAAGGTTTCATATGGTTGAGGTTTAGTTTAGAGAGAAGCTCAGTTATGTATTGAGCTTGATGCAGATGTAGGCCGAAGGGTGTATAAGAGATTTGGACACCATGAAATTTGCTGAGCTGTCTTAGATCTTTAAAAGAGAACTGTGTATGCAATCGGGCAACAAGATGATCGATGTGAGTTGGATCACTGCCGGTGAGTATCAAATCATCTACATAGACTAGCAGCAGAGTGATGGAGGATGAGGTATGCATATAATATAGAGAAGTGTCTAGGGAGCTTACTTTGAAGCCGAGTTGACAAAGAGATGCTTTGAGCTCATCATTCCACGCACGAGAAGCCTACTTGAGACCATATAGAGCTCTAGTAAGCTTGCAAACGTAATGTGGGTGAGTTTTGCTTTCAAAGCTCAGGGGTTGAGACATGTAGCCAGTCTCCTTTAGCTTGTCGTTGAGAAAGGCATTACTGAAGTTAATTTGGCGAAGTGGCCAGTGATGAGACACTGCCAAAGTAAGTACAATTCTAACAGTAGATATCTTAACAACAGGACTAAATGTATCAAAATAGTAAAAGCCAGGGTGTTGATGAAACCCTTTGGCAACAAGACGTGCCTTATACCGTTGAGCAAGGCCTTGAGCATCACGTTTAATACGATAGACCCATTTGCAACCAACAACAGTTTGATCAGATGAAAGAGGTACCAGTGACCAAGTATTTGTACGTTGTAGTGCAACAAGTTCTTCATACATAGCTTCTTGCCACTGTGGAGCTGTAAGAGCCTAAGAGACTGAAGTTGGTTCACTTTGAGTAAGGTCTTCAATACGTTTAGCAACCCAAGCCTTGGGTTTGAAAATACCAGCCTTCCCTCTGGTGATCATTGGATGAGTGCCAATGAGGGGTTCAGTGGTAGGTTAGGGATTGCTGTAGATGGGAGGGTAAAGGTGTCGTTAAGGGTGACACTGTAGGGGATTGAGAAGTAGTTGAGGGAGACAGTAATGGACTAGGATGTGGGGAAGGTGAACTTGTGGCTGGTGTAGGAAAAGTGTGATAAGATTGAGGTTGGATAAAGGGATTTGTTTCAGATGAGGGTTGTGGAAAGGATAGTTGGACAGGAGGTGAAGAGAACCATGTGGAGATTGATGGAGCTATATTTGTGGGAGTAGAGATTTGAAGGTTAGCAAAGCCTGTTTGGAATGGAAATTCGTCTTCATTAAATATGACATGGCAAGAGATGATGACCTTCCCATCCTCAGTAAGACATCCGTGACCTTTATGTATTGGGGAAGGGCCAAGATAGACACATTTGCTGTTGTGAAAGACAAACTTATGGTGCTGGTATGGACGAAGGTGTGGATAACATGCACACCCAAAAACTCTTAGAGATAGCAGGTCCAATTTACTTCTAAGTAACACTTCCATGGGACTGTGACCCTAAAAGATAGGAAAGGGAAGAGAGTTAATAAGATAAACAGTAGTTTGAAAGTCATACACCATAGGTGCAGTGGCATCTTAGCCTGTGCTAAGAGAGTAAGACCAGTTTCAACAACATGGCGATGTTTACGTTCAGCTCGACCATTTTGTGTTGAAGTGTAGGGGCAGGAGACACTTATTTGAATTCCAAGCTGATCACATAAATGTGCCACTTCTTTGTACTCACCCCCACAATCCATTTGCAATATGTGAATGGATTTGTTGAATTGATTAAGAACAAAGACTTGAAAGTGTCTAAAGGCAATTGCAGTGTAACTTTTCTGTTTTAATGGATATAGCCAAGTAAATCGACTATAGTCATGAACAAACAACACATAGTATCTATATCCATCCACAGAAAGCATTGGGGCTGGCCCCCATAGATCAGTATGCACTAGTTCAAAAGGTGTGCTTGCATGGGAAAGAGAGTCAGAAAAGGGTAAGGCATGAGACTTTCCAAATTGACAAGCTTCACAAAATGACTTCTCATTATCAGTAATTTGTAAGTTACATCCACTAATTACTTTTGACAAAAATTTAGGGGATAGATGGCCAAGTCGCCTGTGGAGAAGCATTGTGGTTACTGTCCTGCTGGTTTAAAAAGCAGACTAATGTGAGAACTCTTTAGATGGAGCAGTCAAGCGAGCATCTGACAATCTTGAAGTAAGAGGTGCATTATTTATAGCTGGTATGGCGCATCTTTAAGCCGACCTTTCAGGATTGGTACTCTCGACTCCTTTTCCTTGACCACACAAAAGTCAGCATGAAATTCAACCACTATATTGTTGTCTTTGGCAAGTTTGGATACACTTACCAGGTTCTTAGCTATGGTAGGCACATAAAGAATATTTAATAATGACAGAACACCAAAACTAGTAGGTATATTTGTATATCCATAGCGAGATATACGAAGGGNCTTTCAGGATTGGTACTCCCGACTCCTTGTCCTTGACCACACAAAAGTCAGCATGAAATTCAACCACTATATTGTTGTCTTTGGCAAGTTTGGATACACTTACCAAGTTCTTAGCTATGGCAGACACATAAAGAATATTTAATAATGACAAAACACCAGAACTAGTAGGTATATTTGTATGTCCATAGCGAGATATAGGAAGGGATTTACCATTTCCAACCACTACTTTGTCATTACTTGTGTAGGCAGATGAGGATTGGAGAAAGCTTGGATTGCTGGTGATGTGTGAGGACGCCCCACTGTCTACATACTAGTTGGGGTCAGCAATTGACTCAGGTGAAGCTACAACTGAATGAGTAAGAAGAACAGAGGTGTTCTGTTCTTGACTTCGATTTGGTGGGAGTTGAGTAGATTCAATACGGTTGTGAGTTTGTCTGGGGTTGTTGAACTCCTTGTTGTGTCTGAAGTAGTAAACATCAGCTGTATGCCTAAGTTTTCCACAAGTTTGGCAGGTTGGTCTAGTTGTGGATGCATTATTCCAGCGACCACGACCCCTGTTGCGACCTCCTCCACCCCTAAAATTTGGTGGTTGTGTATATCTAGAAGAGTTTCGAAGGGTGTGTGTTGAAGGATTGGACTGATTATGCACAATGTTGGCTGAGGGTGGGCTGGGTGAGAGTGAGACATTAGCTATTCCGGTAATTCCTGTCTTGAAAGTAAGTTGATACTCGAGCCTTTTCTCATATGACAGCAGGTCAGATTGCAGACCAGACTAACATGTTGTTCCTTTGCTTTGGATTGCTACTACAACTGGGTTATACTCTTCATCAAGACCAGCTAGCACTTGTGAAGTCAGATCAGAGGAGGAAACGGGGGAACCTGCAAGGGCAAGGCCATCAGCAAAACATTTCATCATAGCAAGGTACTCACTCATTTTCAATGAGCCTTTGCGAGTTTGTTGAAACATTCTTTTGAGGTAATCTGTTTAAGCTCTGGATTGGACTCCAACCAACTCTTAGATTACTTCCCAGAGTTCTTTGGAAGTTTGAAAACCCATCACTTGTGTTGCTATCTCCTGGTTCATTGAGTTATAAAGCCAGCCCAAAGGGAGCTGATCCACTGCTATCCAGGCATCATAAGCTAAATTTGATTGTATTTTGACATCAGGGACTGAGACAGTGGTTGGATTTGCACTAGAGCTTTCACTGGATTGACCACTGGTTAGAACTTGAATAAAATGATCTGGGCAAGGAGTTTCCCCAGTTAGATAACCTTCCAATCTGTAGCTTCTTAGAATTGGCCACGCAAGATTCTGCCAAAGCAAGAAGTTCGACCTATCCATTTTTATGGATGTCACTTGGTTGAGAAGTTGATTTAGAGGAGGACCTGTGATGATTCCACTGCTGGCAGCTCCAGAAAAAATAAGTGAGAAAAATTTTGTACAAGGTTGATTTGCCATAGCTTACCTGGTGTTGTGATACCAAGTCGAGCAGCTGTATGAGCTAAGATTGAAGAAGAAAAAGTTGCAGCAGAAGATGAAGATCTGGGAGAGCAATATCTCTTCCCTTTTCTGTATATTTGATTTCGTATATTAAATCTTTTCCCCACCCTTAATACAAGGTAGTGATGTATAGATATATACACTTAGGTTTTAGAATAAGGACAAAAAAATAACTAACGAATCTTCTGTACAGCTTGTAGAGAATAATTATATGGCAGAGGTTGTTAGGATAGCATACACATCAGCATCAGCGAGAGTATTCACACCAGCGACACCAGCGAGAGCATACACACCAGCGACACCAGCGAGAGCATACACACCAGCGACACCAACGATAGCATACACACAGCGATACCAGCGAGAGCATACACACCAGCGACACCAGCGAGACCATACACACCAACAATAACAGCGAGAGCATATACACCAGCGAGAGCATACACACCAGCGAGAGCATATACACCGACGAGAGCATTCATATCAGCTTCTACATGGCTCCTTGTCATCTGTTGACGAGGCAATTTGTTCTTCTTTGACAAGTTGGATCATTTTTCTAAAAATTATTTTATTTTAAAAAAATTTATTAAAGTAAAATAATATTATAGATATCTATTGCGGTCAAAATCAATTTAGTTTAGTATAAATCGACATGTACTTTCTCTTGAGATTCGAGAATTAGACAACTCTATTGCTACGATTAAAAAACTAGAATAAATTAAAATATTGTTACTGGCCAAATAAGCCTAATGAGAATACAAATGATGTTAAATTTACTATATGAAATTGACTAAAAATGCAGGATGACATTTGTTGGTTTGGAGCAAAACGTGGTCGGTAGTTGAGCTACGACCACACTGTCCAATAGAATAATGCCACAAGTCACATTACTAGATAAATTACATTTTGACGTATATAATTTTAACTATTTGACTTTTTTATAAAAAAAAATATCAAGTAATAGGTAATTTTAAAAAAGTATATTAAAAAATCTTAAAAATAAAGTTATTGAGAGGTTTTTGTAGATTTTTTTTTTTTTTGCATTAACTCAATACTGGAAATTTTAAAAATGTCCAAGTTTAATCTATATAGATATAGATATATATATAAGTTATAGTTAGTTTTTAAATGTTAGTAGTTATTAAACCGTGAGAAAACATTGTAGTAAATAAGTAGAAAAACGTAAAAAAAATAAAAAAGAAATGGATTGCATACGCCTAAAATTTTGGGAATGGTCGCTTGTCAATCCAAACCTAAGCTATGTACAAACTTAATTTTGGATTTCTTGGTTTCTCTTCTCTCATTCCTTCTCTAAAAGTGGAGAAACAAAGTAAACCTTTTATCTTCTTTGAAGAAACTTTGACTCAAATACCTCATTTTTTTTTTTTTATTGTTTATAACTAATTTTGTAAACGGTCAGCTGATGTACTTTATAAATACATGTAATCTTTAAACCAAAATAGAGAGTTATAATCATTTTTTCTAGTTTTTTGTAAACAATAAAAATTGGACGCAATCTTCATCCGTAAACGAACTTAGATCTTCTCGCGGATGCAGGCAATCTTGTCGAACCACGTAAACATTGTGTCTCATCTTCTTGCCTTATCTTTCTTCTTCATATGATCGCTTTCTTTACTGCAAATCGCGCGCCATTCAATCGTCATTCAAATCGCATCGAGTAATTTTAATATCGAGTTTAATTGTGCATCGATCTTCGCTATCGAGTTGCGTCAAGTTGATCGTTTTCATCTTCAAGTCACTCCGAGTATCGTTCAAGAATCATCGAGTAAGATAGAGTATTAGTTTTGTTGTCATCAAGTTCCATTGAGGATGTAATAGAGACTCGTCAGACGAAGAAGATAATTCTCATGGAACATCAAGTAGGAAGACATTGAGCATCGAGTTTCGAGTATCGAGGACTTGACAGAATATTTCTAAGCCTCTTCTTCATCTTTCCAACATCGATCTTGAGTATTTGGGCCTAGTAAACAGGGGTTATCCAACATTCTTCTTGGCAAGCTTCATCTGGGGAGCAGTCCTTACGTACACTTTCATTCATCTACAACTGGTCTCCGCGCGTCGCCACCTTCCTTCGACGTATGCCGTCAGTCTCTACAATGCCCCCGCAGTGGGATTGTCTCTCTCACGAGCGAAAGGGAAGGGGAGCCTCACCCCTATTGAGCAGTGTCAGCCGTTTGCCACTCACCGGATGTATCACGCCACCGTTCGTGGTTCCTAAAACTTTTGGGGTTTATTCATTTATTTTGTATTATGTTTATGAATTTTCTTTGAAATGTGTAATGAAATGGGAATGGTTTATAGCAAATTTTTGGAATATATTGCAGGTTGTTTAAAAAATCACCTCATCCAAATGAGAAACAACAGCAGCAAGTTCTTGATTCAGAATCGTAGATCTCAAATCAAGGTTTCTAGATGTAGAGATTCAACAATTTCTTCTTTACATTCTTTCTCTCGGTTTCTTTTATAGACTATTCACGAGTGTCATGGAAACGCTTTGTTGAAAGGAGAAATGGAGAAATTGCAAGAGAAAACAAAGCTATGAGAAAATTTATCAGTAAATCTTCTTGCCCTAAAGGTTGTTCTTTAACTAATTCCACTGCCATTTCAATATACCCAGTTTTGATCAACAACGACCCGTTTCTCGTTTCTTGTTTCAAGCTTGATGTTTCTTCTTTCCTATTTCTCATTTTTTAAGAACTAGAAAGAGGAATATGTTAAATAACTATTTCTTTTTCATGTTTCTTGAAAAAAAAACAACAAAAATTTATTTTATAACTATTTCTTGTTTCTCATTTCTCATTTTTTTCCTCTTACATTTCTTCTTCTTTTTTTTTTTTCGACACCACCTTTGACCACTGCCAACACCCAACTCTGGCCACCTACAACTATAATCATCTATGGCCACTGGTGGCCACCGTTGTCGACCAACTCCAACCACCACCACAAACTCTATGGCAATCATTTTTTGTTTTTTGTTTCTTGCATTTTTCTTAACATTTTATATTATTTTATATTTTAAATATAATTTAATTATGTAAAATAATATATTACATGTATTAAATTTTAAAAAGTAATTATAAAACGTTTACATTGTCAAATATATACATGCCGCGTGCAAAGTTAATAACTATCATATAATTGTTTCTATCATTCATATGTTGCTAATCTAGAATATTATTTCTCACTCAATTAATTTGTTTTAAATGATGCTAACTCAAATCCAACTAAATTATATTATTATGTAAATGTCCGAATTGTAAAATATCAAAGTGAACTTAATTGAATGTCTTAGTAAATAAAATTCAAATATTACAAAATTCTAACGAGTTTGATGTAATATCCCAAATTTTCAAGAATATCGTTTTTTTAAATGATCTTGAATTCTTTGGGCGTTAATCTATTTAATGGGGTCGAATTTGATTATTTAGAAGAAGATAATTGGTTAATTTGAAATTAATTCGATTTACTTGATAATTCGAAAATTTGAAATTTAGGTGGTAATATAATTAATTTAGGAGATATTTGTGAAGATTTGAAAATCTGAATTTAATTTAAGAAAAATGTATAATTTATTGTGGATTTGATATTTTAAAGTTTGTGGATTTATTTTTTAGAAGATAATGAATTTAAACTAAGTTGATAAGAGAAGTTTGATTTTATTTGGTGGAAAATTTACCATGAGAAAGGAGTTAGGAGTTTGATTTCAAATCCGGGGGAGATTAATATTAAAAAAAAAAAAAGAGATATATAATATAAAGAAAGGGACAAATTGGCCTTGACTAGTCAATTAGGGTTTAATGGAATTTATTATGTGGTATGTGGGTTTTGGCTTAGCTCAATTACGCGCAATCAGAAGGGAAGAAAAAAAAATCCTTCTTCTTCCTTTCCTCTTTCCCCTTTCACGCCACTCTCTCTTCCTCACCCACAAATTTCAGCCTCCACAACTTTTGCAGAGAGCTTCGGCCACAAGCCCATCCACTGCTCTCATCAACTTCTACTCCATCACCGCCCGTCAACCTCTGCTACATTGTCGTAATTCGTTAGCCTCCCTCGTCAACACACTGTCACGTGCACCACTAGTCTGAGCCATGCGAATATGCACTGTCAGTTCCTACAGGTCGCGCATGCCATGCGCCGTCGCTTGTTGCCATCACTGCCGATCTTGCCTCTACCCTCAGTCGCCGCCTATTTCAAGTTGGGTGTTGGGTCAGTCACTAATTTTGAGTTTTGGGTTGCTTTTGTAATGATTTTTTATGACCCATTAAGTGTTGATCTAAGATTATGTCTACCCAACATGTTTGAGCCTTAGATTCAAGGTTCGAATGAAATTGGAAGTTGGAAACGAACTATCCAGTATTCTAAAGGTATTTATTCATTTATTAAGGCGAGTTTTACGAGTTTATGGAGTTATTGGCTTGGGGTTGATCACCCATAAAGTTGTTCGATTAAAATTGGTTTACTTATATTGTTTCGACTCTGAATTATAGTTTTGAAGGTTGTCAAAGTTGCTATCCACTAGGTGTTGAAGATGGATTATGGTGAAATTTGAAACTCATTAGTTTGGAGGATTTGAGGTAATTTTTGGACCAACGCAGTTTGGGTAAAAAAATGTTATTAAACATATTCGATTATTTGGTGTTTGAAATTCTGTCTTAATTGTTAATTTTTAAAAATTTGGTTTATGCCATAGGACTTGATTCAATATCTTATTGAACAAATAGGTGATAAGCTTGCTTGAACATATTTGGGCTTATTATCAAGGTAAGTGACTTACTGCCAGATCGCCTGCAAATCCCAAGTTCATGTTAAGCTTTGAGTATGTCAAATGCATGCTTTTATTTTGATGGAATGATCTGCTACGATTTGACTGATGGATGGCTTGTTGGTGGTGTTCTAGAAATCTTTAACCATGTTACTAAGGTTAGGATATCATGATTATGGATGGTGCGAAATATGAATGTCGAATGTTGCATGATTAGAATGTTGGTGATTGTTAGTGTTCTTATTGAGCTGTGTACATTGCGTATTTGTGATCCTTCGAGTTCATATCTTATGATTATGTTTCGGTGTCCTTAAGGATCACCACCTATGCTTATGATTGTACCTTCCAGAATCACTACTTATGAAAGCATGCCTTCGGGTTCGCCCCTTATACTTATGCCTATGCTTATGCCGATGATACGTGATGCACACATGTGCCTCGATAGGGAGACTAACGATCACCTAGTGGGCCAAGTAGTGGGTCACTTACTGAGTATTTTTATACTTACCCTTTCTTATGATATATTTTTCAAGTAAGAGCAAGGACAGACTGACAAATGACAAGAAGAATCCGTAACCATGTCACTGGGACTAGATAGGAGCTTCCGCACATGTCTTTCATATTTTTCATGTTACAGTCTTTAATAGTCAAATGTTTGGAGTTTTAAATTATGTTTCTCAATTGACTTTTACGTTTTAGGAGACCCCAATCAAACATTTCTAGTTAGTTGAATTCTTGTAAAAGTAATTTATTTTATGAAATTCTTTTTGGTTTTAGTCATAATTTTTAAAGAGTCGTTTAAGATTATGCATGCATGTAGTAGCGGTCCAATTTTAGTCCTAGACATTCGGGTCTTTAGAATTGGTATCAGAGCCTAAGTTTTTAGGTTCTGTAGACTCACTTACAATGTAAGTCCAAAATGTCCCTATTGCTGGTCAATGGATTATTTGTCATCGCCAGGTATGTTATGTAAGTAAAGTTTTTCTAAAAGTTGTGCATAAAAATATTTGTTTGGTTTATGAAGTAATTATGTTCTTGATCATTTAATGACTTGAAAGAAGATAGTACTAGATTATTGTTCAACTATGGCACTATGGAGATATATATATACAATGAGGTCATTTGTTACAAGTTTATCTCATGGAAGGACTATTAAAAAGGGACATATATTTTAGTTCAAATATCTTAAGGTATGATAAAACTCGTGGCATCATGGTAATGAAGATGGAAAAGGATGTACTTGTTTGACCAAGAAAACAAAGTTGCATGTCTACATGAGCATCAATTAAAGAATTTGTGATATGTTTTAGTAGAAAGTGAAAGTGGTGTTGCGAAAAGAAACTTTGTTGTAACAAAATACGTGTGTGAACCCCATGATTTCTCTACTTGAGTATGTTCCCTACTGAGACCAATGTGGTGAGTAGGTTGAAGTGAGAATTAATGTGTAATTGTAGAGAAAGGGGTGAAAAGTTAGAAGAAAACTTGGATTTTGAAAGCTTGACTCTTGTTAAAGCTAGAAGAAATGGCTAAGTATAAACCATATGTTGGAAGCTAGGAGAAATGACTATGTGTTTGCCTATGCATTGGTCTTACTCATTTAAGAGGTTATTTGGGCATTGAAGGAAGCTAAGGTATGACCGAGAGAAAAGCTATGTGTTGGAAAGGCATGCGGCAGCCATGTCTTGAGAGGTTAGCGTGCATGCGGCAGCCTCAAGTGTGTGTAAGCGTGGGCACTGGGCATTGGAGTTGCGCGCACTAGATGATCATGAAGCAATGAGTGGTGCTAAGCAATGCGGTAGGCGATCGTGTAGCTTTGAGCGGCAAGCGATGCAGTAGACAATCGTGTGGCAATGTGCGGCACTAGACGATGCGAAGTGTCGCATTAAACGATAGCGCTACACGATGGACGATAGCATTAAAAGATGGGATGTTGGAACTACACGATCGACATCAGCACTAGACGATGACACTGAATGATGGCGCTATGCGATGGGCGTGGGCGCTAGATGATAGCGGTGATGCGTTAGACGATAGCCGAGAGCAAGATCGTCTAGTGTTAAACTTCAGCGTGAGGTCCCTGATCGATGAGCTAAACGATGGGGCAGTGAGCTAAATGATTGAACTTGTGTTGATAGGTATTAATCACTGATTAAAAGCACCAGCTGTCTTAATCACTAGATTTAGCTCCATGAAAGTTGAAGAAGTCGTGCTATGCTTTAATGAGAAGCGGTGGAAAGTAGTATAAAAAAGGGAGGCTGAAATTCAAACGATCAATTTGATCATTTTTACTGTGAAAATTTAGAGATCTTGGTGTCGTTGGAAAGATGTGAGAGTCTACTTGCAGAGGTGACATTGCCAGAAGAAGTTATCGTCAGAATAAGGCCGGAGAAGGAGAAAAAGAACAAGAGGTTCTGATCTCGGGTGAATCCAGGCTATCATTAAAGAATTGAGTCTCTAGGACAGACCACGAAAAGTTTGAAGCTGAAAGTTTAAGGAAGCTTCTTGAGACAATTATTAACAATTTTGTACTAGGAAATTTCTTGAGATGAGCTCTAGAATTCGAGTTATTAATTTTGAAACTTAAATATAGAATTTCATGAACAAGCACGCAGCTGCTTGAGTTGAGTAAGCTAACAGCTCGAAGGAAACACTCGGACAGACCAAGGGCTGAGTTATTCTGTGCATTGGATCTGCTGTGGATGCCTCTTAGGCCAAAATTTATTAAGTTTAAAAACACAACATAAATAGTTTTTGAATAAACTTTCATACATGGCATGCGTTTAAAACATAATTCATGGTTTGCTTGGAAATTACTTTGTAAAACTAGATGGCATGAAAATAATCTTTCTTGAAAACATGGTTTCTTTAAAACATTGTAAATATTTAGTCAAATATTTTAGTCACTCACCTTGGTCGTTTAGGAACCTTTCTCTCTAGAAGTTCCTTGTTTACCTCGGGCTCCCTTTTGAACCCTAATATCCATATTAAATTTAAAGCTCAGATTACTCATAGTTCTAAGACTTATCTCGTGATATTTCCTTCTATAAACATGCTCTACAATGTTTCAGAAAGCTTACCTTAAAATATTAGCTAAGAACTTCTCTTGGTTTGGCCGAAATCTTCAAATCATCAAGACTGGCTCAAGCTTATCTGACAGCTTGACCCTTCTGATTTTTCCTCACTTTCCAGCCCGATTCCTTGGAGCTTCTTCTCCGCCAGCCCTATCCTAAAAACTAGACTCGTGGAGCTTTTAGGTGGCTTTAGAATCACTCCAAATGCACGAGTATACTGGGAGAACTTCTCGTCCCAAGTTGATACTATTTCCAGACTTCACTGTCCAACTACGTTTCCTCTTGAAGCTTTATGACCGATGCATAGATTTGCTATCAATGCATAGTTTAATCAGCTTTCACACTCTTCTTAATGTCCTTTGAATTAATAATCTGAAGAGAAGTCCTTGGCCCTATTTATAGGCATCCAAAATCTCTCCAAGGCTGACACCTCCTACTTGGCCGCCTGTCCAAGTGTCTTTTCCTCACACTATCAACGCAACCTTCAAATTACCGCAATCTAAGGTGTCTTCCTCTTCCTTAGCCAACACAAAATGCTTAAATTTGCATGTCTTCTTGTGCGTCCACTTCATTTTCTTAAGGCTTAAGATTTTTTCCCAACAAGCCACATGTTCGTATGATGACCTTGAATGCGTCCATCCAACCTCATATGCATTCATCTAACCACAAATGTGCCCATCCAATTGCCGCAACATTCCTATGTCCGGACACCACCAATCAACACATACTTCATTCAATCTTACCTTGGGCATCTAATTGACACAACTTGGTCATATATGCTAGATGCTCGCAAGGCTCATCTTTGGCCGCATATCTTTATCTTTCGCATGGCTTACCTTTTCCCTATGCGCTCAACTAGGATAATGACCAACACTCTTCCAACGCATACTACTAGCCTTGTCCTATGCGTCCACATGCCCTCAGATGTCCAACGCATAGCACATCACCAACGCATAGCATCGCCGTATACCATCGCGTAGCATCCAACGCACGCAACTCCAATGCCCAGCACCTATGTCCATGCAACTTGAGGCTATCACATGCTTTGCCAACCTCTCATGTCATTGGCTGCCGCATGCATTTCTCTTGGCCACACTTTGGCTTCCTTCAATGCCCAAATAACCTCTAAATGAGCAAGGCCAACGCATGGAACCACACTTAGTCAATTTTCTAGCTTCCAACGCATGGGTTATACTTAGCGAATTTTCTAAGCTTTACCCAAGAGTCAAGCTTTTAAATTCACACTTTTCTTCTAATTCTTCACCCTTTTCTCTACAATTACACATTAGTTTCCACATCAACCTACTATCCATGCTGGTCTCAGTAGGAAACATACTCAAGTAGAGAAAGTAGAGCTCAGGGTGCACAAAAATGGTCAAGACCTGTAGTTGTATCGAGTGATAGATCGGTAACAGGTCGTGCTAGCAAGTCAGTAGTTAGTACAGGAAGGAAACCACTATGTGCAAACTGTAGTACGCGCCAGACAAGAGTATGTTATGGTGACATAAATGTTTGTTTTCAGCGCGGACAAGCGGGGCACTTCAAGAAAGATTTTCCCCAGCTAGTTCATGGAGCATAGGGTGAACAGAGACAAGTTATCCAGGTTGTAGAACAACCTAGAATGACCAGAGCCAAAGGTGAGGGATCTGGTGCAGCTAAGCAGAAAGG
The DNA here is from genome assembly GCF_009727055.1 of Benincasa hispida. Lineage (NCBI taxonomy): Eukaryota > Viridiplantae > Streptophyta > Magnoliopsida > Cucurbitales > Cucurbitaceae > Benincasa > Benincasa hispida. The sequence goes on along the minus strand of NC_052355.1, from coordinate 10,225,500 downwards.
GGTAGCTGGACGACCCCAACAACAACAGCAACAGCAGCAGCAACAGGTTAGAGTGTACACTATGACACACTAGAAAGAAAAAGAGGCTCCAGATGTCATAATTGGTACGATAAATTTATGTAATCGGTTCGCTTATGTGTTATTTGACCCTGGTGCTACACACTCATTCATATCTAGCATGTTTGCATTGCATATAAATAGAGTGCTTGAGCGTATGAATGAAGACTTGTTTATCTCCATGCCCGTAGGAGATACTCTAGTTGTACATGAGTATTATAGGAATTCTAAAGTAATTTTTGGGAATCAGAGTTTATGGGTTGACTTGATTCTGCTAGAGTTACTAGAGTTTGATGTTATCTTAGGCATGGATTTCCTAAGTAAACACTACGCCACTGTAGATTGTTTTAAGAAGAGATAGTGTTTAGGAAGACAGGTGAACAAGAGATAACCTTGGTAGGAAGTAAAAGAATACTTCCAGGAAGTTTAATATCAGCAATGAAGGCTAAGAAGTTGTTGAGTAAGGGATGTGAAGCTTATTTAGCCTATGTGGTGNTCTAGCACCATCGCACAACATTGTCGCATAGCATCGTCGTATAGCATCGCTGCATAACACCATTGTGTAGCATTGTCGCGTACCACCATCGCGTAGCATCGCCGTATACCATCGCGTAGCATCCAACGCACGCAACTCCAATGCCCAGCACCTATGTCCATGCAACTTGAGGCTATCACATGCTTTGCCAACCTCTCATGTCATTGGCTGCCGCATGCATTTCTCTTGGCCACACTTTGGCTTCCTTCAATGCCCAAATAACCTCTAAATGAGCAAGGCCAACGCATGGAACCACACTTAGTCAATTTTCTAGCTTCCAACGCATGGGTTATACTTAGCGAATTTTCTAAGCTTTACCCAAGAGTCAAGCTTTTAAATTCACACTTTTCTTCTAATTCTTCACCCTTTTCTCTACAATTACACATTAGTTTCCACATCAACCTACTATCCATGCTGGTCTCAGTAGGAAACATACTCAAGTAGAGAAAGTAGAGCTCAGGGTGCACAAAAATGGTCAAGACCTGTAGTTGTATCGAGTGATAGATCGGTAACAGGTCGTGCTAGCAAGTCAGTAGTTAGTACAGGAAGGAAACCACTATGTGCAAACTGTAGTACGCGCCAGACAAGAGTATGTTATGGTGACATAAATGTTTGTTTTCAGCGCGGACAAGCGGGGCACTTCAAGAAAGATTTTCCCCAGCTAGTTCATGGAGCATAGGGTGAACAGAGACAAGTTATCCAGGTTGTAGAACAACCTAGAATGACCAGAGCCAAAGGTGAGGGATCTGGTGCAGCTAAGCAGAAAGGGGTAGCTGGACGACCCCAACAACAACAGCAACAGCAGCAGCAACAGGTTAGAGTGTACACTATGACACACTAGAAAGAAAAAGAGGCTCCAGATGTCATAATTGGTACGATAAATTTATGTAATCGGTTCGCTTATGTGTTATTTGACCCTGGTGCTACACACTCATTCATATCTAGCATGTTTGCATTGCATATAAATAGAGTGCTTGAGCGTATGAATGAAGACTTGTTTATCTCCATGCCCGTAGGAGATACTCTAGTTGTACATGAGTATTATAGGAATTCTAAAGTAATTTTTGGGAATCAGAGTTTATGGGTTGACTTGATTCTGCTAGAGTTACTAGAGTTTGATGTTATCTTAGGCATGGATTTCCTAAGTAAACACTACGCCACTGTAGATTGTTTTAAGAAGAGATAGTGTTTAGGAAGACAGGTGAACAAGAGATAACCTTGGTAGGAAGTAAAAGAATACTTCCAGGAAGTTTAATATCAGCAATGAAGGCTAAGAAGTTGTTGAGTAAGGGATGTGAAGCTTATTTAGCCTATGTGGTGGTTTCACAAGATAGGAAGCTAAGACTTGATGATGTACCTGTAGTACAAGAATTCTTAGACGTATTCCCTAAAGAGTTACAGGCTTACCACCTGACAGGGAAGTTGAGTTTACTATTGAGTTGGTTCCAAGTATAACACCTATATCTCAGGCACCATATAGGATGGCGCCAGTAGAACTAAAGGAGTCGAAAGTTCATTTACAGGATGATAACTTGTAGAGATACAAGTTATTTATGCTGCCATATCTAGATATTGTGGCCAAAAGAGAAGGACTATGCGTCGATTGTATGAAAATGAGCTCAGAAATACAATAATTATAAATTGTCGCAATTACACCCACTAACATCGTTAAGATGGTAGAAGAGGATACTTTTACTCTGTTTTGCAGAAAACCAAGTCACCGCTTGTGATCAAGGCTCAACGAGAAATGGAACAACGCATCTCTGTTACATTGTGCCCATCAATCAACAATTAAGAGATGATTAACGCAATGACGGCGCAATACGACAGTCGATCCTGAGCTGAATTTCAATCACATGCGGTAATAAAAACAACAATGCATGCGAGCAACCGATCGAAAGATGCAGCTGAGCAACACAAACACAGAGGATTGTGAGATGTGTACGACTAACCGTTGTGCAGATTTGATGGTCTGATTGCATAATAGAAGGAATATTTTTCCCCATCTTCAGAATTTCCATAACAAGAAGTGGGGTCCACAAGCCAAGAGTCAAAGCTTTTCACCTATAAATACCCCTATAGAATTCAGAGAAGACATACAGGATACAGGTATAATTGATACGAGGGCTAATTGCTGCTGGATTATTGAGAGAAAAGGCTGAGTTGAGTATTGATCGGAAGAAATTCGGGAAGAGATGATATAATTGATACAAGGGCTAATTTTTGCTGGATTATTGAGAGAAAAGGCTAAGCAGAGTACTGATCGGAAGAAATCCGGGAAGAAACGAGACAAGGCCGAGAGGTGAGTCTCAGTGTGAATCTGCCAGATCCCCACCGTGAAGCTCTGTGCTTAGATCCCTACTATCGGTTGAGCAAGCCTGAGAGGGATGCTCATCCATTCGTTCACATCATCCATGAAGGTAAGTAAATCTCCATCCAGATCGGTGCTAAGACGTTGGCGCTTGTTTGTATTTGTTTCTAACTCTATTTCATCAAGTGTATTTCATCTTCTAAATCTCTTCATTCACAAATCATGTATCAGACGTTAAATAGTTTTATTGAATGTCTCGATCACTTTCACTACCACTTTTCTATCTATTTCTGTACCATCAATTGATTTCTCTATGAAATTTTCTTAATACCTTGGTAATTAATATGGATTAAACGAGTAACTTAATCTGTGCTAAAGAGATAAATTCATTTAGCTAAGGCATGCTAAACGACATCTTCACCTGTGAGAGCAGAAGTGAAGATGTCATTCTGATCTGTCGAGAGAAGGTCAGAAGAATGCGTTATGTCCACCTATTATCCCTTACTTCTTTTCCTAACCTTTCATGATCTTTTTATCATTTATTTTAGAGTTTCCTAATGTATTTCATTATATTTATCACTTTTCAGGTTCCGACCTAGACCATTTTCTAATATTATTTGGCTTCCATACCTTAGGTAAGCCTTTTGTGAACCCTGAATCCCGATTTCTCTACTTGATTATGTTTCCTATTGAGATTAGTGTGATGAGTAGGTTGATGTGGAAACTAGGATGAAATGGTAGAGAAAAGAGTGGAAATTAGAAGAAAAGAGGAAATTTGGAAGGTTAACTTTTGGGGAAAATTTTGGAAAAATTTGGCTAAGTATAGAATTATGTGTGTTAGAGTGGTGTTGCGTTGGAAGAGTTGTTATGAAGACATGTGATTGAAGAAGGAAAAAGGAGATGATGCGTTGGATGGCACACGGGTGGGCAAGACATGCATGAAAAGACAGCCATGCGTCGAGCAGCCCCGACCGGACGAATGCTTCGAGTGGATATGCCCGTGCGTTGAGCGCACTGCCGAGTAGCCACATTGAGTGCACTGCCGAGCGGCCATGCCCATACGGTGAGCACCCTACCGAGCAGCCATGTCGTGCATCGAGGTGCTCTACCATGCAGCCAAGCGCACAACCCATTCCATGAGCCCATGCGAGCGAGCGAGCGATGGCCAGCACACGCCGCATGCCCATACATCGAAGCAACACGCACATATGCCTAAGCACCCAGCCAAGCATCAAGGCACCATGCGTAGCCCATGCGGCTAAGCATGCCCATGCGTCGAGCGGCCAGCACGCCCATGCGTCGAGCGACCAGCCTATGGAGCGCGCCTATGCATTGGTGGCCAGCACCATGCGGCCATGCCAAGCAAGTCGTGCGAGTGAGCCATGCGTCAAGAATGGACGGTCACCTTATGCGTTGGTGATGGTTAGCTCCTTGCAATGGCTAAGTTGAATTGTCATTATAGTGAATTGGCTTGCTATGTGTTGAGTAGAGGCTATGCGTTGCTTATGGACTAGGCCTTGAGCAACCAAGAGTTAGACGCATACAAGGATGAAATCATCAGGATAACATCATCAAAACCATGTGTCTTCTTGGGAGGAAAGCCTTAAGCCTTAAGAATTTGAGGTGGTGGCATCAGATTGGAGACCCATGCGTTGGCAATGTGGGAAGAAGACACTTAGCTTGCGATGACCACAACATTGCGTTGATGGGATGAGAAGGAGACACTTGGCCATGCAACTAAGTAGGTGGTGTCAACTCTAGAGAAGGTTTGGACACCTATAAATAGAGCCAAGAGATTTAATTTTTTAGATCACAACTCAGAAATACTGTAAAAGAGTGGGAGAGTGGAGCAAACCTTGCATTGGAGCCAAATCCATGCGCTAGTCATAGAGGATGCATTGGACAGAGAAGTCTGAAGAAGACGCATCAAATTGGGACAAGGTGTTCTCCCAATTTACTCGTGCGTTTAGAGTGATTCTAGAGCCACCTGAAATCTCTGAAAGTCTAGTTTTCAGGGTAGGGCTGCCGAAGGAAAAGCTTGAAGGGATCGGGATGGAAACTGAAAAGAAGACAAAAGGGTCAGGCTATCGGATCAGTTTGGGCAAGTCTTAAAGATTCTGTGATTCCGGCCAAACCATGGGAAGTTCTAAGCTCAAATTTTAGGGTAAGCTTTATGAGACATTGTAGAATATGTTTGTAGAAGAAAGTATCTCAAAATAAGGTCTAGAACTATGAGTAATCTAAGCTGAAATTTGAATCTGGATTCTAGAGGTGAAAAGGGAGCCCGAGGTAGAAAAGGGAGCTACAAAAATGAAAAGCTCCTAAGCAATCAAGGTGAGTGGCTAAAACGTTTTGACTAAAAAATTTGTTTAAATATTTGATTACAACGTGTTATAGAAAGTATGTTTTAAAAAAGAATATTCTCATGCCAACTAGTTTTACAAAGTGATTTCTAAGCAAGCTATGAATTATGTTTTAAACGCATGCATGAGTGAGAAGTTTGTTAAAAAGCTATTTATATGTGTAACATGTGTTAGTACCTTTAAAGCCATGTTTTTATATGTGTTATACTTTACATGCTTTAAAGAGAAAGTCATTTATGACTAGTTTTACTTAAAACGCGATATCGAAGGACATTTGAGAAGGTATCTGCCCAACTAGATACTGAAGGACATTTGAGAAGGTATCTATTGGTACTGAAGGATGTTTGAGAAGGTACCAAACCAACCAGATACTGAAGGACGTTTGAGAAGGTATCTGAGTAGAAGTACCTACGGTATGACGGTACATAGTACTTAGTATGGTTCGTGGTCGACGCATTGGTGCGAGGCGCGCTGCATTGCGTTGGACAGATGTAGCATTGCAAGGTGTAAGGCGCGCGCTGTGTGATGCGTTGGCTGGCTGGGCGTATGCGTCCAGGCTAGCTTCAAGTTTGCATCAATGCAACTTCAGCTCCTTCGGACCCTAACTATTTTGGCAGCCTAAATACTCAAACTTAACACTCTAAATAAGCTCTCAATACTAAGATTTTGGTGATGGTATGAATGAATTGTTCTTGCCCAACCCCTCTATTTATAGTCATCCCAAGCTCACCCCCTTGTCACATCTCAATTCACATTTGTCCCTTTTTAAGGTTGCCAGCACTTAGCCTATTCCAGCAAAGCCTTGAGTTGTTCTCACCTTAATTTGCCAGCCAAATTCTCATTTTGCATTCAACCTCCTTCCTCCACCTCCTGCTTAGAGTGATAAGACTATTTTTGCATGTAATCTCCTTCGTCCACCTCCTGCTTAAAGTGACAGGATTGCTTTGTATGAACCTCCTTTCGCCACCTTATTCACTTAATACTTAAAAATGTTTATCTATATAATTTGTTAGGCTTATGGATGCATCTCTTAAATATTGCCATCTCCTTTTGGGGTTCTTTTCCCATCAATCAGCCTTCCTTTTGTCCATAACGCATAGCAAGCCAACTAACTACCATTGCAATCCAACTTAGCCATCGCATAAGCCAGCCATCACCAATGCATAGGGTGGCCGTTCATCCTCGACGTATGGGTCACTAGGTATGACCGCACGACTTGCTTGGCATGGGCGCATGGTGCTTGGCATAGGCGCTGGCCACCGAATACCAAAGGCCACTAATGTAAAAGGGTTAACAAGTCATATAGAACAAGGATATATATCACATATACAAGTAAGAGACCTGTTAGTCTGTTCACGTACATACTTATACTTAGAGGACGGAGACGAACAAGGAGACAAGGAAGTCGAGAGATCATTCCCGGACAGATCGAGAGACTATCAAAAAGTGTTACAAATGAGAGAGGGTCAACACTTGCGAGAGCAAGAATATTCATCTTGAATAGCGTTGAGTGAAAAAGAGCTGTGTAAAGGCCACGGGAAGCAAGACATTGCTTATCGGTCTTCTTATGTCTAAATTCCATTTGTTATTTTTTATTCAGTACTTTATTTATAGAAAATGGAAATCTCATTTCAATCTATGTTCAATATCTCATACTTCGCATGAGTAGCTAAATTTCTGAATGGGTTGAGAAGTACTTAGCTAGCATGACTTAAAATTTGCATATTATGGGATCATCTTGTCTTATGTATGCGTCATTCACCCTTTAGAGATACTTGAGAGAGTAATCTAAAGATAGAATCTAGACTTGAAAGAGTCATATTAGAATCTAGGCTTAAAATAGTCAGATTAGAACTGCATAAGCAAGAGATAGAAACTTAGACATAAGTTATATTGCTATTAACACATCGCATGCACCCTAGAAATATGATATGATAGTATGCGGTCACCTTGTTTTATGTGTGCATCATTCATCATCACATAGACAAGAATAGAGGCTTAGACATAAGTCCTATCGACATTTTTGTATACATCGCATCCGTCCTAGAAGTAGGAATTATGGCATTTGCATTGAGAGATGATGTGTTGTTATTTGTGTGTAGCATGATCGCTTAACTTGTGCATAATCTTAGAAAGTGTTAGTTAAACCCCTTCTCAACCCCTTCGTCGTATACTCATTGTAACTCTCGATTTCATCAACTCTGTGTTCACACTCCGTCGCATAGAACCATTTCTTAATCAAAACACCATCCAACTTATTTGTTTTCACCACTACAAAAGAATCAAAGTAACTGTCGCATATTTACTCAGTAGTCCCTATGTTCGATCCTGGACTTACCAGGAAACCTAGTGAGGCTTATACTTGGGTCTTATTAGGAAAACTTGTATGTTCACCGCATAACACATCACCACAAACTCAGACCATAATCACATCTCAATTCACAATGCATCAAGTTTTTGGCTCTGTTGCTAGGGAATACGACAATATATATTGCGCTAACAGTAAACCTTTTTATTTTCTTTGCAGCTTTCGACCTCTGTGCATTGCCATTCCTTCAGTAAGGGAAGAAGCAGGCATCACATGAGCGAAGGACACATTCCTAAGCCCAACTATGCCCCAGAGATCGAAAGAACATTTCGAAGAAGACAGAGAAACAACCGCCGATTACAACAAGGAAAAAATCCCAGAATGGTGGAACAACCGAAAGAAAGAGCCGCGAATGTGAACAACATTATGGAAAACCCCATTCTCCTGGCGAACGACCGTAATAGACCCATGTAGGACTATGCTCTCCTAACCTGTATGATTTCTCCCCAGGAATCATGAGGCCAGCTTTGGATGGATCAAGGTTTGAGATGAAGTCGGTTATGTTACAGATGATCCAGATAGTCGGACAGTATGGTGGAAGGCGTGGGGAGGATCCGCATGCCCATCTTTAGAGTTTCATTGAAACCTGTAACACTTTTGTGTTCCCAAATATCTCTGCTGAAGAAGTTCGACTCACGCTTTTCCCATTTTCATTATGCGATCAAGCAAGGAAATGGGCATATTCCTGTCTCTTATACACATCTAGATGTGTATAAGAGACAGGGGAGGATCCGCACGCCCGTCTTCGGAGTTTCATTGAAACCTTTAACACTTTTGTGTTCCCAAATATCTCTGCTGAAGAAGTTCGACTCACGCTTTTCCCATTTTCGTTATACGATCAAGCAAGAAAATGGGCATATTCCTGTCTCTTATACACATCTAGATGTGTATAAGAGACAGGCCGGACAGTTTGGTGGAAGGCATGGCGAGGATCCGCACGCCCATCTCTGGAGTTTCATTGAAATCTGTAACACTTTTGTGTTCCCAAATATCTCTGCTGAAGAAGTTCGACTCACGCTTTTCCCATTTTCGTTATGTGATCAACCAAGGAAATGGCCATATTCCCTCGAACTAGGAAAGATAACTTCGTGGGAACAGGTGGTCGAGAAGTTCATGAAGAAATACTTCTCTCCTACAGAGAATGCAAGAAGGAGGAAGTTAATTACGAATTTTGAACAGGAAATAGACGAATCACTCAGCTACGCGTGGGCGAGGTTTAAGAGATTGGTGCGAGATTGTCCGCACAATAGATTACCAGACTGTCTCCAGATGGAAATATTTTATCACGGATTGAATCTTGCATTGCAGACAACTGCCAATGCGGCAGCAGTTGGTGGTCTGCTTGATAAAATTCATGATGAGGCGAAGAATATCCTTGATCGCATATCAAAGAATCATGAAGATTAGCAAGAGAGCGGTCTACGAGTAAAACTTCGAGAAGGTAACGCAAACAATGGGGCCATCGCATCTCTACAGAATCAAATGAAGGCGATGATTAATCTGTTATAGGGCATCGCAATCAACAACCCTGGAATGCAAAGAGGGCAAGNACTTTTGTGTTCCCAAATATCTCTGCTGAAGAAGTTCGACTCACGCTTTTCCCATTTTCGTTATACGATCAAGCAAGAAAATGGGCTTATTCCCTCGAACCAGAGGAGATGACTTCGTGGGAACAGGTTGTCGAGAAATTCATGAAGAAATACTTCCCTCCTACAAAGAATGCAAGAAGAAAGAAGTTAATTACGAATTTTGAACAGGAAATAGACGAATCGCTCAGCGACGCATGGGCGAGGTTTAAGAGATTAGTTCAAGATTGTCTGCACAACGGATTACCAGACTATCTCCAGATGGAGATATTTTATCACAGATTGAATCCTGCATCGCAAACAGCTGCCAATGCGGTGGTAGCTGGTGGTTTGTTTGATAAAACTCATGATGAGGCTAAAATCATTCTTGATCGTATTTTAAAGAATCATGAAGACTGCCAAGAGAGTGATCAACGAGTAAAATTTCGAGAAGGTAACGCAAACAATGAGGCCATCGCATATTTACACAATCAAATGAATGCGATGATTAATCTGTTACAGGGCATCGCAATCAATAACCCTGGAACGCAAAAAGGGCAGGTCAACGCAATTGAACAGACGAGCACTAGTTGCGCTATTTGTGGAGAATCCCATCCGATTGAAGAATGTCCAAGGAACCTGCAGTCAATACTTTGTAATGAACAACCCTTTCTCTAATACATACAACCTCGTGTGGAGAAACCACCCTAACTTCGCTTCGAAAAATAATCAACAACAAGGATATCAACCTATGGTGCAAAAAGAAGGACCATCAGGAATTTTCCAATGAACTAACGGTCAACCGCAACATCAAGCCAACAGCTCGCAAGCACCGCCATCATCCTCTCTGGAGAAACTATTAAAATAGTACATTGAAAAGAATGAGACGGTCCTCTAGAACCAGGAAACTTCCATCCGCAATCTAGAAATTCAAATAGGACAGATTGCTGGAGAATTGAAAAATAGACCGCAAGGGACGCTGTCGAGCTCAACTGAGCTCCCTCACAACCCGGGGAACACTGTCACACCCTGCCCCAGATTACCCTCTTAACCTGGATGGAATGGTGACTGCAGCAGTTACCAACCCTTTTGTTGGCACTTACTGCCTCTCTAACCTGTTAAATTTCGCTTAAACCTTGAATGCATTCATATCATCAATACATTAAACAATTAACTCAGAACTTAACACATTTACATTACAGGGTTTTGCAGTATTGTTCATACATGAATATTACAATTTAGTGAGCCCTGACTAGAATACTAGTCACTAGACAGACACATGTGTACTAACTAATATAGGTCTTCAATTAAGCTTCCTTCAACCTGACTCTTTAAGTGGTAGAGCAGCAGCAGCAAACTCTTTTGGGAACTGACCGCTACCTGAAAGGAAAACAGTTGGAAACATGAGCTAGAAGCCCAGTGAGTGACTAACATTTAAGCATAACGTTCATACATAAATTTCATATCAAAACTGAAAGCTTTTAATGAAATATAAACTTGGCAACTATTATTCATGTCGTCATCAACATCACATAGCATTTTCTTATCTAGCTAAATCATGCCTTTGTCTATTTGTCTAGAGTAGCCCTTTTGCTCACTCCCTATCATTCTTTACCGCATTACTACTTAATTGGAAAGGAACTCTTTTTGTTCACTTCCTACAATTATAATTTGCACCCTTAGTTGAGAGAGAACCTTTACTCAATCCCTCAACATCAATCCATAGCTAAAGTGGAGTGATCTCAACACTACCAATAACAAATTTTCATTTATTCATATAATTCTAGTTTAAGTACAATCATACCTTAGGTACTATTGCTCAGATACCTTCTCCGTGTATTTCAGTATCGAGCTGCTCAAATACCTTCTTCATGTACTTCAGTATCGAGCTATTCAAATTCTAGGACAAAGCTTCAGTACCTTCTCCGTTTACTTCAGTACTGAGCTATTAACATTCTAAAATTGAGCTTTAGTACCTTCTCTGTGTACTTCAGTACTAAGCTACTTATACTTACTTGCATATTCTTATCTCTTAATGACTTAGTTGCCCAAATGCATCCCATACTAATGCATCCTCATAGTCATTGTAAAGCATAGAATAAATATAATATTAATTTGTGATGCGTTGCTTGGTAACTATTTGTTAATAGTTGTCATAAATAGCTTTCAGTAAACATGCATTGCTAGACATTCATAAGCGTTAACAATTTACTTAAAACATTTAAAGCATTTAGAGTCACTCAGAGTCTTTGGCAATCCTCTTCATGTATGCTTACTATGCGTTGAACACCTAGGAAAATCCTTAGGCCTTAACTTGACTAGGTAGCACATCGACGCATGCCTTATGCGTTCATCCGATTGCGCCCTTCATTCGGCTTATGCGCCCGTCTGATGGCATATCGCCGCATGCCCCATTCGTTCATCCGATTGCACCCATAATTCCAACGCAACCTTGCGTTTATGGCTTCAATATGTGTTGCATGGTCTAATGCTTCTCAGCGCATCCTTGTGACAATTCAACCTCCAACGCGTGCACTCATCCTCCTTGTGAAGCCCTTAAAGCTGCTTGCTTGTTCAACCCAAGCAGCTGTCTATTTGCTCAAGATTCTAGATTTAAATTTCCATTTTAATAACTAATTTTCCAGGCCTTTTCTCAAGAAACGTCCTTCTACATACATTCTCTTAATTGTCTTAGCAAGCTTAACATAAAATTTCAGCTCAGAATTCCTCGTGGTTGTGCCAGAATCCTCAAATTATCAAGTCTGGCCCAACTTATCCGAGAATTCGACCTGCAACCGGATTCTTCATACTCTAGCTCGATTTTGCTGGAATCTCCCTTCGGCATATCAACCTTAGCAACTAGACATACTCAGGGTTTGAATGGCTCTGGAATTATTTCATTTGCCCGAGCAAATTTCTCCAAACTTCTGCTTGAAGTCGGGCTTTTCTTTTTAAACTAATAGCTGCATGTTCTCCTTCTAACATCAGGCTACCACCTCATCCTTAGAGAATAATGTCAGACCTGAGTATGACAGCTGGCTTAGCTGATCAATCTTCAAGATGATCTTTCCCTCTTAGCTATCAATGCAAGGGTCAGCTCCCAAGCCAACGCCTGCAACTTCATGGCCGCATAACTCCTTCTCAATGTATCGCCCAATCTAGCTAACACATAGCTCACTTAGAGGCTTTTGCGTCCCTCCTTTGGTTGCATGCTTCTAAGCCAACGCATCTCCTAGCCTACGCATAGCTGTCTTATCATATCATCCATGCGTTAAGCCTTCCGCATTTCATAACATAACTTTAGCATGCATCACCTACTCCATCGTCTAGCTCATCGTCTAGTACCACTGCCGTATAGCACCAACGCATAGTACATCACCAACGCATAGTGTAACACTGCCGCATCCACTGCATCCATCGCATCCATCTTGACATACCATCGCATAGCACTGCCGCATCCAACACCGCATGCCTCGCTCGCCGCATGCCATCCATCGACACATGCCTCACACTGTGTCATCGCATGCCCTCGCCTTGCCGCATGCCCTTGCACCGCATGCCCTCGCATCACCGCAAACTGCCAACACATTTCCTTCGGCTGTTTACCATCGCATCATAGCTTCCACTCATGTATTCACCCTTGGTACCAACGCATAGCTTATCCTAGCCTTCAACACTTAACCTCTACAAGCCTTGGTTGCTACACACACAACCTCATGCATCCACACTTCTCCATCAATGCATGCCTACACTTTGCTTCCATACTTAGCCAAATTTCCACTTGTTATATTATCTAAGACTCACACATCTAAGTATTTCTAACACTTAGAATTTTCTTCCTCCATCTTCCTACTTTCTTTATCTCCTTCCATAATTTTACTTAACACGCTTGTTACTCATTTTTGTAGGAAATATAGAGTACGGGGTTGACAAACACAGGGAAGTAGCAATGTCAAGTAGTTAATTAAGAATTGGAAAGATGACAGCGGAAGAAAAGAAGGTGTCGAGTAGGACCAATCCAATCGCGATGGAATCCAAGAACCCGTTGATGCAAAATGAATTAGAAGAGCCTGAGACGATGGAACCAAAAGTTGTGTCCACCTCTAAGCCTATAGAACACGGAATAGTGAAGGTACAACTACCACCATTCCCATAAAGATTGAAGAAAAAGCAAAGTGATGAAATTCAATATCATCACTTCATGGAAATGTTAAAACAGCTACACACAACATTCCATTTACAGAAGCGATAGAACAAATGCCGAAATATGCTAATTTTTTTAAGGACATGGTATCAAAGAAAAGAAGCACTGGAAAGTTTGCTACGATGGCGTTAACGCAAAAATAAAATACTATAATCCCACGAAAGATGCGCGACCTTGGAAGCTTTATGATACCCAGCTTAATTGGCGGGATCTACATCGGTCAAGCGCTATGCGACCTAGGGCCAGTATAAATTTAATACCCCTCTCAATCTTCAAACAGTTGAATGTGGTGCAGCTGACGCCCATGACGGTGACTCTTCAGCTTGTGGACAAGTCCCTAGTTCACCTTGACGGAAAGTTGAAGGATGTCTTAGTCACAATTGATAAATTCATTCTAACGGCAAACTTCATCATTCTAGACTATAAGGCTGACAAAGATGTGCCCATCATATTGGGATGACCTTTTTTATCTACAGGTCGTGCTCAAATTGATGTATACAAAGGAGACATCACGATGAGTATAAATGGGAAAAAGCTAAAGTTTAACATCATCAAAGTGATGAAGTATCCAGAAGATGAAGACCTACCCGATTCTGACAATGAACACAGTTGCAATGAAGAAGTGGAGTCTGAAGAAAAAGATGAAAGAGAGGATGCGACCGCATCTGTAGAAACCTGCCATGTGATCATGGAGACAATAAACAAAGAAGAAAAGTTGAATTTGAATGAAGAGAAAAGAACACAAATTAAGTACTTGTTTGATTCATATTAACTATCGGGGGATTAAAAAGACATCATGGACAAAGTGATTAATGGAGGAATGGAAATAGACAGAGAATGGTATATGAAAGCTATCGAAACATTTAATATGTCTATTAAGCATTTGATACGTGTATGAATGAAGAGATAAAGAGAAAGTGAAATACAACGATGAAAGAAATAGAACAGGTACAAACAAGCGCCAACGTCTTGGCATCAGTTCGATGGAGATCTGCTTGCCGGATTGGATGGATCTGATGATAGGAAGAGCTTTCCTCTCAGGCTTGCTCAACCGACAGGAGGGGTCTTTACATAGAGCTTCAAATCGGTTATTTGGCAGAATAGATCTGAGACTCACCTCTCGGCCTTATCTCATCTTCTTCCGGGATTTCTTCAATTAAGCATTCAGCTCAGCCTTTTCTCTCAACACTTTAGCAACAATTCGCACCGTATCAAGTAGCATAAGTTTTCTCTGAAATCTATGGGGTATTTATAGGTGCAAGTCTTTGACTCTGGCCTTGTGGTCCCCACTGATTGTTATGATAATTCCAAGGATGGATGGATATTATTCCTTCTGTTATGCAATCAGACCGTCAATTTTGCACAACCATTAGTTGTGCACGTGTCTCAATCCTCCGCTTTTGCGTCGCTCAATTGCATCTTTCGATCATGAGTTCGCATGCGATATTGTTTTTATTACAGCATGCAGTTGAAAGTCAGCTCTGGATTGACTATCGCATTGCACCGTCATTGCGGTAATCGTCTCTTCATTATTGATTGACGGGCGCAATGTGACAAAGTTGCTTAATGAGCTTCTCATGAGCCTTGAGCGCAATTGGTGACTTGGTTTCCTGCAAAATAGAGTAAAATTCGGCTTATCTTCCATCTTTATGGCGTTAGTGGGTATAATTGCGATCATTTATAATTATTATAATTCTAAGCTAATTTTCATACAATCGGCGCATATTCACTAACTTTTGGCCGCAATATCTAGATAAGGTGGTATAAATAACTTGTATTTCTACAAGTTATCACACCCCCAAATTTAGATATATGTTGTCCTCAAAGCATATCTTCTGCTAAGGCAATTATGTTCAATTCCTATCCTATATTTTTGCGATGATTGGTTGCTCCGAATGTTACACTTAGGCACATTACTTGACATCACAATTTCCTTCTATCCTTGCTAATTCTTAATAAGCCTTACTTTATTCTTCTATATGACAAAGTTCTGCTCAAAGATGCTTCTAGTTTCCAAAATAGAATGTTTATCTCTTCTTTGTCAAAACAACTTTGATGTTTCTATATGCAGTGAGCAAAACTTTGCATCATTTATTTATTTAGAGACTGTTGGTCATGGTTACACTCTTTGTTTTGGCTTATCGCCACGAGTGTCATGCGGACAACCAACTACGGTAGTGTGCCAATTTCAACTTTAACTCATGACATTCAGAGAGTGTCTCTTGCATTCTATAATTTTTTCTTTCCATACTGCGTTGTTCTTGGAAACCCACCTTCGTTTTGGCTTGCTCCTACGGGTGTCATAACGAACATCCAACTACAAGCAGGCTCCTTTCACAACTAAACTCTTATCAGATTGGGACAGTTTTGAGGTTTTCCCTTGCGCTGATATTGGAGTTTTGCAAATCTTTTTTTTTTTTTTTTATGAAAAATGGACGCATTTTCTTTAATACTGCATAATCTTGATCTCATATGCTTAAACCTTCCCCACCCCCAAATTTAAAGATGAGCAAGGTCCTCATTGCGTTGTTTGGATAGATTAAACAAACACTTAGAAGAAAATTTCAAAAAGAAGGTTTGAACAGAACTTTGAAAAATAAAAGGTAAAGTATTGCTAGACGAAGAATTAACTAAGTGTTAGTCAGAATTTACTAAGTATGAGAAATGTTTCTAAGTATAAATATATAATACATCATAGCAATACAATGAAGATCGTAAGAATAAAAGATTAAGAACATCACAAAAATTAACAAAGGAAGATAATGAAAAAGGCAGAGGAAAAAAGTACAGTGAATCATGTACTCTAATTGCATTGAATATTAACAAAGTGTACAAATAAGTATAATTGAACACAATACAAAATATTTGTTGCCTATACAAGAGCCAAAGAATTTGATTTACTTACAAATTTGATTCAAAAGGATGCACGATTAAGATTTGCACCCTGCTTCAAATGAACGCAGATACATTTTTGCCAAGGACGGGCAACACGCATACATCCCTGCAACACACCCCTTAACTAAACACATTTCTGGAGGGTACCTCGACATAGTGCATTTAACTAAGGACGGGCAAAGGACATATACGCACGCAACAACCCCTCACAGCAATGCATTTGGGTGTATTGGACGCACAGTGTTTCTTGGTACCACTTGCTACACCCATCTTCTCATTTCATACCAGTTTACTTTCCTTTCTTCTTACTCCATCAAAAATGCAAGTCAAAAAGACTTTGCGGTGATTCATCCAATCATTCACTCAAATTATATGACCTGCGCTACAAAATTTAAGGTATGGAAATACATGATCGAAATACACTCGAAATTAAATTGGAAGGAAAAAAAAAAAGAATTAAAGACTAATCCTACTAGGCAGTAATTAACGTAATTTAGAAACGATAAAAGAAAGTTGTAAGAAAGCAAGTAAACATAAATAGGGAAGCTGATTGAAAGAAGTTCTTAAAATTACCGCAATCACTCCCTCTACAAGCGGTTTAATCCTGCTTGCCCAACTCAATGGTGTCCATGCGTCGATCGAAGTCACCCCCATAGTAGGGCTTAACCCACTGACCATTGACTTTGAATGTGCTATTCTCGTCTAAAGTTGTTAGTGCCACTACGCCGTGAGGAAAGATTGTCTTGATTTGGTATGGCCCAGACCAGCGAGACTTCAACTTCCTGGGAACAATCGCAAACATGCGTTGAATAGTAATACCTGTTGACCTTCAATGAATGTCCTGTCATTTATGTGGTCTTCATGCCATTTCTTTGTTTTCTCCTTATATATCTTAGCATTTTCATAGGCATCCCTTCGTCATTCGACCAACTGATTCAATTGCAGTTTTCGGACTTTTCCCGCATTGGCTAAATCAAACTTCAGCTTCTTGCATGCCCACATCGCCTTATGTTCCAACTCAAGCGGCAGATGACAAGCTTTTCCAAAGACCAGGGCATACGGGGACATGCCAATTGGTGTTTTATAAGCAGTCCTATATGCCCACAGTGTTTCATCAAGCTTGGGTGACCAATCCTTCATGGAATTATTGACTACCTTTTCCAAGATAGTTTTGATCTCTCTATTAGAAATCTCTGCCTGCCCATTAGTCTATGGGTGATAAGCAGTCGCAACTCGGTGGCTGATGTTGAATTTAGTCAATAGTTTGGCAATTATGCGGTTGATAAAGTGAGAGCCCTCATCGCTGATTAAGGCTCGTGGCATCCCAAATCGAGCAAAAATGTTCTTATTCAGAAACTTCGCCACTGTGGCCGCATCATTCTTGGCACATGCGATGGCCTCAACCCATTTTGATATGTAATCAACCGCAACCGGAATATATTGATGACCTTTGGATGGTGGAAATGGGCCCATAAAGTCAATTCCCCAAACGTCAAATAATTCGACTTCTAAGACTGATGTTAATGGCATTTCATTTCTTTTAGACATATTCGCCATCTTCTGACACCTGTCGCATTGCACAACATGGGCACGGGCATCCTTACACAGTGTTGGCTAGAAGTAACCGCACTGTAGGGCCTTTGTTGCGGTCCTTTTCCCCCCGAAATGTCCTCCATACGAGGAATCACGACAGAGCTCTAAAATGTGCTTGGCTTCATGCTCAGGAACGCATCGATGTAATATATGATCAGGTCCTTGTGGATATAGGAATGGATCGTCACAGAAATAAAATTTAGCATCATGTCTTAGCTTCTTCTTCTGCTGGTATGTATAGTCATCCGGTATTTGACTGCAAACTATGAAGTTTACTATGTCCGCATACCATGGAACAAGCATTCAACTCAGCCTTTTCTCTCAACACTTTAGCAGCAATCGCCCCGTATCAAGTAGCATAAGTCTTCTCTAAAATCTATGGGGTATATAGGTGCAGGTCTTTGACTCTGGCCTTGTGGTCCCCACTGATTGTTATGGTAATTCTAAAGATGGAGGGATATTATCCCTTCTGTTATGCAATCGGACCGTCAATTCTATACAACTGTTAGTTGTACACATGTCTCAATCCTCCGCTTTTGTGTTGCTCAATTGCATCCTTCGATCTTGAGTTTGCATGCGATGTTGTTTTTATTACCGCATGCGGTTGATAGTCAGCTCTGGATCGACTGTCGTAGTGCGCCGTCATTGTGGTAATCGTCTCTTCATTGTTGATTGACGGGCGAAATGTGATAGAGATGCGTTGATCAGCTTCTCGTGACTTGGTTTTCTGCAAAATAGAATAAAATTCGGCTTGTCTTCCATCTTTATGGTGTTAGTGGGTGTAATTGCGATCATTTATAATTATTGTAATTCTAAGCTAATTTTCATACAATCGGCGCATATTCACTAACTTTTGGCCGCAATATCTAGATAAGGTGGCATAAATAACTTGTATTTCTACAAGTTATCAACCACTCGGCAATAAAATATATAATGACCAAAAAAGATGCAAAGTCGAGGCTAATCCGATGGGTTCTCCTCCTCCAAGAATTCAACATAGAAATAATTGATGAGGATCTCGCTCATGAGGATCTCACTCATGAGGATCCCGCTCATGAGGATGAATTCACTCATGATGATTATCTCTCTAGTAATGTTGTCTTTGTTGATGAAAGTTCCATTAGTAAATGAACTATTTGAGGTATTTTCTTAAGAATTCTAAGTAGTTTAATCGGGAATTATGTCCTTTTAGGCCAAGAATAGCTATGAGAGGCGTATAAACCGTTAAGAGCCCCAACGAGCTGTGAGTGACTAAGTGAACTTAATGTTTTCAATACTTATGCATATAAGGCCAAGTAAGTTACAGTGGCCAAGAAGAGCTATGAGAGGCGTATAAACCGTTAAGAGCCCCAATGAGCTGTGAATGACTAAGTGAACTTAATGTTTTCAATACTTATGCATATAAGGCCAAGTAAGTTACAGTGATGTTAATGGTGAATTTATACTCCCTCAAGCAACAAATGGTTAATGAATAGTTTAACGTATTTTCCTCGGCCTGTATATGTTTAACGCAGGCCAAGGTATGTTGTGTAATCATTACAAAAGTTAAGTTTCTAATGTTGAAATATACTTCCTAGAGGAAGGCTATGATAGAATGAGTTCTTGTGTAAATTACATGCAATGAAACTTAATTTGATGCTACGAAATAACCCGATACTGAAGGACATGGAGAACGTATCTGGGTAATAGTATTGACGGTACTTAGAAAACTCCATATGCACATAGGTAGTTCTAAATGAGAGGCCGAAGTATGGGTCTCCTAGGCCATACACCACCAAAGGGAGGCCGAAGTATGGGTCTCTTGGCCGTTAATAGACGTTGGGAGCTAGAGCATTGTAGGCTCGTTCTGAACTAAGAAATAGTGATGTTTAATAATGTCCAAGAATGGTTTAAAGCTATAGTTAGAGAAAGTTGCTTGAGATACTCATCAGTATACTTACATGTTTATAGTGATGTAATGCATGATGTAATATGATTAGCTCAAAAATTTTCTGTGTTTTCCATTTACAGGTAGCTGTCGGACTCCTCAAGGTTGATCCTGTTGCTGCTTGCCACTGAAAGGCCTGGCTTATTAAGAAGACTTAGGTTGATGATCTGTTTATGTACACATGTTTTGAGAGGGACTAGGGCTTTGTTAAAGATGTTTGGGCCCAACTATAAATATTTTTTCTATAGATGTTATGCATGGTTATATGCATGTGTTTATATAATATTACGTAGAAACCGTAATGAGGCATGCTGTATGCATACATTATTAATGTTTAACAGGTTGGCATTTAGATTAGAAGGCTAAAGTGGTGAGTGCTGGTGGTAGGGCTAGTAACTACTATGGTCATATCCTCTTTCAAATTAAAAGGGTAATCTGGGAGGGGGTGTGACAAGTTGGTATTAGAGCATAAGGTTTTAGAAATAGAAGGGAAAGTTTATGCATAAGTCTAAGTCCCTAAAGTGTGAGTGCCTAACATTTGTACATTGTAATAGGTGAAATGCTAAGGCAAAGTGGCAGGAATACTGACTCTACCAATAGGGGCCCGGAGGTTAGAAAGAACCACCGGGGGGAAAAAAGAAGGTGAATGATCCAGTGAGACAAGAAACGACGTCTGAAGGAGAATCTAGTACTCCCCAGGCAAGGGTAGATTCTCAGCTAGAAGACGTAGTTTTTGACAGGATAGCACGAAAGTTAACAGTCAGTGTGGGTTAAGTACGAGCCGACCCAGAGAAGAAATATGGTATTGAGAGGTTTAAAGCCCTGGGGGCTATGACATTTAAAGGTACAGCAGATCCAGCTGAAGCCGAGTTATGGTTGGATGTAGTTGAAAAATGTTTCAATGTTATGAGTTGTCCAAAGGACAGAAAAGTAGGGCTAGTCACCTTTCTACTATAGAAAGGAGCAGAGAAATGGTGGAAAGTGATATCTGCCAGACGATCCAGTACCGATGCAATGTTATGGCCTGAGTTCAGGAAGGCCTTTGAAGACAAGTGTTACCCCAGCTCGTTCCGAGATGCGAAAAGGGATGAGTTCCTCAGACTAACACAGGGAACGATGTCAGTGGTAGAATATGAGCAGAAATTTACAGAGTTATCACAGTATGCTCTGCCGATTATTGCTGAGGAAAGCGATAGATACAGGAAATTTGAACAAGGTTTGAGGAAAGAAATTAGAACTCCAGTGACATCCACAGCTTATTGGCTAGATTTTAACCAGTTAGTTGAAACGACGACACGAGTTGAACGGAGTGTGGCAGATGATGAGCAGTTGCCAAGGGGTAGTGAGGCAGTAGTAGGGTCTAGAGAAAGGAGATCTCGACCTCCAGTTGCAACTCAGACTAATGGAAGCCAATTCAAGGGAACAAGTTGGCAGGGATCTAGGAAAAGGAAATTGAGACCCTCAGCCAGTGTAGTTAGTTGACCATAGATGCCACGAGCTGGTGAGTCGGTAGCCAGCACAGACAGGAAACTGAGGTGCCCTAGTTGTGGCAAGAGGCATCTTGGAGTATGCTATAGTGGCAGAGGTGTATGTTTCTAATGTGAACAAGTAGGGCATTTCAAGGGGACTGTCCCCATGTGAACAGAGATGCCCCAACAGCACAATAGACAACCTCCCAGATAGTTAACCAACCAAAGGGCACTGGAAATCGAGGTGAAGGGTCAAGTGGTGCCAAGCAGAAGAATGTTATAGGTCGACCCCAGCAGTAGGGACGAGTGTATGCCGTGACACACCAAGAGGCAGCAGAGTCTCCAGATGTTGTGACCGGTAATGTCATATTATGTGGATAGTCTGCATATGTTTTATTTGACCCTGTGCCATACGTTCATTTATGTCTAGCATGTTTGCATCTAGTATAGATAGGTTGGTTGAGCCTATGCCTGAAGAGCTATATATCTCTACCCCTTTGGGAGATGTGATAATAGTAGATAAATGTTATAATCATTATGAGATACTTGATTAATGGTCAGGACTTTTATGTTATTTACTTCCCTTGGATCTGTTGGAATTTAATGCTATCCTAGGGATGGATTTTTCAATTAAGTATCGTGCTTCAGTGGACTGTTACAAGAAGGAGGTACTGCTCAGAAAATCAAATGGTTAGGATGCAAAAACTAGCAGGAGTTAAAAGATTAACTATAAGGAATCTGATATCAGCAGTGAAAGCTAGGAAGCTACTGAGCAAGGGATGTAAAGCCTATCTGGCTCATGTAGTGGTTGCTCAAGGAAAAAAGCTTAACCCAGAAGATGTCCCCGTGGTAAATGAGTTTCGGGATGTATTTTCTAAGGGATTATCGGGATTGCCACCCGACAGAGAGGTGGAGTTCACTATTAACTTAATTCCAGGAACAAATCCTATATCGCAGGCATCGTATAGAATGGCACCAACTGAGTTAAAAGAATTAAAGGTTCAGCTACAGGAGTTAATTGACAAGGGATACATTCGACCTAGTGTATCATCTTGGGGAGCTCTTGTGTTATTTGTAAGGAAGAAAGACGGTACACTTAGATTATGTATCGATTATAGACAGCTGAATAAGGTAACGATTAAGAATAAATATCCATTACCATGCATTGATGATTTTTTTGATCAGCTAAGAGGATCCACGGTGTTTTGACTTGAGATTAGGGTATCATCAACTGAAGGTGAAGGAAGCTGACATCCCTAAAACCGTATTTATAATAAGATATGGACACTATGAATTTCTAGTAATGCCATTCGGACTGACAAATGCCCCTGCGGTATTCATGGTTCTTATGAACAGGATATTTCATCCCTACTTGAGAATAGTATTGAAGACGTTACGAGATAAGCAGTTGTATGCTAAGTTCAGTAAATGTGATTTTTGGTTAGATCGGGTTGTATTTCGTGAGCATGTTGTCTCAGTAGATGGTATTAGTGTAGATTCCCAGAAGACGGAAGCAATAGTTAATTGGGAACGACCCATGACTATTTCAAAGAAACATAGTTTCCTAGGTTTGGCAGGTTATTACTAGAGGTTTGTAGAGGGTTTCTCTAAGATAACCCTTCCATTAACGAACCTGACCAAGAAAGGTGTGAGGTTTGAGTGGTCGTCAGAATGTGAGCATAGTTTTCAGGAGCTGAAACAGAGACTAGTATCAGCGCCAATGCTTACCTTGCTTGTTCCAGGCAAGGAATTTGAGATTTATTGTGACGCATCCCGACAAGGATATGAATGTGTGTTGATGCTGGATGGGAAAGTAATTGCATATGAATCTCGTCAACTTAAGAAGCACGAGAGCATTTATCCTACGCATGATTTGGAGTTGGCAGCAGTTGTTTTAGCTCTGAAGTTGTGGAGACATTACCTATTTTGAAAGCGCTACAGAATATTCACAGATCACAAAAGTTTAAAATATATCTTTGATAAAAAAGAGTTTAATTTAAGACAAAGAAGATGGATTGAATTGATCAAAGATTATGACTGTTCCATCAAATACCACCCTGGTAAGGCTAATGTTGTAGCGGACACACTAAGTAGGAAATCCTCAGGACCCAAGGCCATTATTGGTTCAATGAGAGGAATGCTATTGCAGAAGTTCAGGAATTCTAGAACCGCCTTATCAGTGGGACCGTCAGGAGGAGTGATAACTACATTCCAGGTAAGGCCTACCCTAGTAGAAGACCTTAGCACGATCAGTTGAAAGACCTTGACCTTCAGAAAATTGCTGATGATGTAAGTAAGGGAATCAGAGTTGATTTTCAACTGAGAGCGTATAATGTACTAGAGAGGGAAGAATGTGTATGCCTAGTAAGCTACAGCTTAAGCAAGCCATTATGGAGGAAGCACATAGTTCCGCTTATGCTATGCATCCAGGGAGCACCAAGATGTATAGAACTTTGAAGAAATCTTACTGGTGGCCTGGGATGAAGAGAGACATAGCAGAATATGTGGATGAATGTATAGTCTGTCAACAAGTGACACCTGAGTGACAAAGACCAGTAGGATTGCTCAATCCACTCCCAGTGCCTGAGTGGAAGTGGGAACATGTGACAATGGACTTCCTGTTTGGATTACCTAGGACGCCCTCAGGATATGACGGTATTTGGGTAATAGTCGATAGACTAACCAAGACAGCCAAGTTTATACCAGTAAAAGTTACTTTTACACTAGACCGTCTAGCTAAGATTTATGTGCATAGGATAATCAGTCAATATGGAGCCCCAGTGTCGATAGTGTTAGACCAAGACTCGAGGTTTACTTCAAAATTTTGGCTTAGTTTACAGAAGACTATAGGCACTAAATTGCATTTCAGTACGGCTTTTCATCCACAAACAGATGGACAGTCGGAAAGAACTATAGAAACATTGGAAGATATGTTGAAAGCTTGTGTATTACAATTCAAAGGAAGTTGGGATACACACTTACCGTTGATTGAATTTGCATATAACAATAGCTACCATTCTAGTATCGGAATGGCTCCCTATGAAGCGTTGTACGGTCGACCTTGCAGAACCCCAGTATATTGGAATGAAGTCGGAGAACGACATTTATTGGGTCCAGAATTAGTTCAACAAACAACAGAGAATGTGAAGCTTATCAGGGATAATCTTAAGGTAGCCCATAAAAGACAGAAGAGCTATGCTGACAAGCGAAGAATAGAACTAGAATTTGAAGTTGGAGATCAGGTATTTCTTAGGCTGTCCCCATGGAAAGGAATTCTCCAGTTCGAGAGAAAAGGGAAGTTAAGTCCATGATACATCGAACCATATGAAATTGTCGAATGAGTTGGTCCAGCAACATATAGGTTGCAGTTGCCGATGGAGTTAACTCGTATTCACGATGTATTTTATATGTCAATTTTAAGGAAATAGGTGCCTGATCCTATGCCCATACTAGCAGCACAACCAGTACAGCTGAAGGAAGATTTATCTTACGAGGAATAGGTCATCGAGATTTTAGACAAGAAGACAGCTGCTTGGGAAGAACAAGCAAACAACTCACCGTGGAGAGCGAGAGCAAGATGAGGAGGATGAGGATCTCACTGATTTTGTGATGAGGATCTCGCTCAAGAAGGAAATCTCGGTAGAAATGTGGGCTGAATCTCGTTGGTGAGGAAGCAAAGCTTATTAGAGGAGGTGAGTATCACTAGGATGAAAGTTTTGCTAGGAAAAGCTTGATCTCGCTCATGATGAGGACCTCGCTCATGATGAGGATCTCGCTCATGAGGATAAATTCACTCATGATGATTATCTCGCTAGTAATGCTGTCTTTGTTGATGAAAGTTCCATTAGAAATGAACTATTTGAGGTATTTTGCTAAGAATTCTAAATAGTTTAACCGGGAATTATGTCCTTTCAGGCCAAGAAGAGCTAGGAAAGGTGTATAAACCATTAAGAGCCCCAACGAGCTATGAGTGACTAAGTGAACTTAATGTTTTCAATACTTATGCATATAAGGCCAAGTAAGTTACAATTATGTTTATGGTGAATTTATACTCCCTCAAGCAACAAATGGTTAATGAATAGCTTAACATATTTTCCCCGGTTTGTATATGTTTCACACAGGCCAAGGTATGTTGTGAAATCATTACAAAAGTTAGTTTCTAATGTTGAAAAATGTTTCCTATCAGAAGGCTATGATAGAATGAGTTCTTGTGTAAATGACATGCAATGAAACTTCATTTGATACTACGAAATAACCCAATACTGAAGGACATGGAGAAGGTATCTGGGTAATAGTACCTAAGTTATTAATGGTACTTAGAAAACTCCACGTGCACGTAGGTAGTTCTGAATAAGAGGCCGGAGTATGGGTCTTCTAGGCAATACACCACCAAAGAGAGGCCGAAGTATGGGTTTCTTAGCCGGTAATAGACGTTGGGAGCTAGAGCGTTGTAGGCTTGTTCTCAACTAAGTAATAATGATGTTTAATGATGTCCAAGAATGGTTTAAAGCTATATTCTGAGAAAGTTGCTTGAGATAATCATCAGTATACTTACATGTTTATAGTGATGTAATGCATGATGTAATATGATTCTATAGTCACTCACTGGGCTACCAGCTCAAAGATTTTCTGTGTTTTCCATTTACAGGTAGCGGTCAGATTCCTCAAGGTTGATCGTGTTACTGCTTGCCACTAAAAGGCCCGACTTATTAAGAAGACTTAGGTTGATGATCTGTTTATGTACACATGTTTTAAGAGGGACTAGGGCTTTGTTAGAGATGTTTGGGCCCAACTGTAAATATTTTTTTCGTAGATGTTATGTCATAGCACGCATGTGTTTATATAATCTTACGTAAAAATCGTAAGGAGGCATGCTATATGCATACATTATTAATGTTTAATAGGTTGGCATTTAGATTAGAAGGCTAAAGTGGTGAGTGCTGGTAGTAGGGCTAGTAACTACCATGGCCATATCCTCTTTCCAATTAAGAGGGTAATCTGGGAGGGGGTGTGACACAAACCCTTTTTCGTTCTCCACCTATCGGTAATTGACCTACTTACCTTGCTTGTGGAGTTCTGCATCTCCCCAAGGTTGGAAGAACAAGTAAGAAATTTGAATAGGGATTATGAATAGGCTCTTATCTTAGCCTTACTCGTTCAATTGATTGTTTTAAAAAGTTCCATAATGAAAAGAGTACTTTGTCATTCCTCAATTCTTGACTCGTTTTGTTATTTTTTTTCTTTTATTATTTTATTATAAGGTTATTTAAACTTTAGGCGAAATCTCTACTTAAGTATACGATCACTGAAAAAGAAGCGTTCTATAATATGCTTGCTTAGTTATGAGGCTTGTTACTCACGTTTTAACAGTCTATCAAGATCAGACATGCAATCAACAATGAACACCAAAGACAAGCAATCAATTGAGATAATTCAAGAAAGTTCCCTTCAAACTTATTCATGCAGATGTGAGTTCAAAACAACACTATCTTAGCTTAAGCAAAGCTCAAACTTATTTGATAGAAACCTCAGTTCGTTTTCCCCTACTCTGCTCAAAAGGTCGAAGATTAAACTTCATATACCCAAAGTGGCAATGACATGCAATAAGAGAAAAACAACTTCAATTCTTCCTTTTCCAATTTTTTTTCTTTTATTCTCTCTTTTCTTTCTAATCAATTGGAGAGGAGAGCTAATTTAGAAAGACGACTTTCATTTTGGCTTGCCCACCTAAGTTACAAGAACGACATCCAACTACGGGCTGAATTCCTTCAAAAGTGCTGAAGCTAGTCATTTCATAGGAACACTTTAGCTCAGAGGGAAACTACAGGTGTCATTGTCGCCCCAGGTTAAGCATGCTCTTATTTTTAGTTTTTCCGAGAACACAAATTACATAAAAAAAAAATTATGCAAAAAACAGTAATTTACAGCATGATAAATAAATTTAGAGAAAAAAAATTTAGGGTTTCTAGAAAACCTTACATTTGAAGAACTCACGGTCTTCACGAATATTCCTTTCTTTGGTTTGTCACGAGCAAAACACGATCGATCTCCAAATTGCCGCCACCATAAAATTTCCTTTGTATTATGTGGGATGAGAATCCAAGAAGATGTGGGTTCTTAGAAAAATTGGAAGAGAAGGAATGATTTAGAGTTCAAAGGATTTCTGGGAATATATATATATATATATTTATAGAGAGATCGTATAGAAGACACACTACTTCTTTGTGAAGAAAAAATAAACCATAAAAAAAGGATCACTCCCATAAACCCCATCACGTTTGTCAAAAGAGGAAAAATAGGGGAGGGGGTTATAACTCCCTCCAAAAATTAAATTCAAAATTTAATTTTAAAAATATAAAATAATTTTAATATATATTTATAGGATAACTAACTTATCATATAATATATGTTAAACCATATGTTGTATCGTATATAACAATTAATCTATAGTTTTTATATTGTATGATGTATAATATAACCTATGTTTTTTATTTCTCTCATATGTACATAGCATTTAATATAAATTTCATTTTTATTAAAATTAATTATATGAATCCAATTCACATAATTAATATTGAATCACATTCAAATATTTATTTCCTTTCAAATAAACATTATCTTATAATATATCAAATACATTATATTAATTATATCATATATAATTAAATTAAATTAATTATATCACATATAATTAATTCTCTAATTTAATTTGAATAATTCAAATTAATCCAAAATGAATTCTCATTAAATCCCTGTTGAGCTACAGAGGGGACCTCATGGACCTGTAGATTGAAGCTTCAATGGTACTTGAATACCTCATTTAATTAAATTATTCAACATCCATTAACTGTCGAGCACTCCACTAAAGACCAACAGCTCCACTCTTCGATCTACATATATATTTCTGTGTCCATTGTATACAACCAGTCAATAGTACGATGACCCTTTATAAATTGCTCGTAAGTATAGCTATGCCAACATTATTGTTTTGTCTCTGTAGTTACATCTAACTCCTTAAGTACCACTTATCTCACTAATGAACAATAAGTCATAATCCAACTATGACCTAAGCCCTCTTGGACTAGGAAAAGGTGTGGCACCACATTGTTTAAGCCCCGGAATTAGCCTCTAAGGCAAAAATTTATCTACTTACCCCGACATTCAGGAAGAAGTGAATTTTGTCTTCTATAGCTATGTTCCCAGCTAACCGATTAGACAAATCCCAAAAATGATAGGCTTATTGAATCAGCGATCTGGTCACTCTCACCCATATAAATCAAAGAACCGCCTTCATAGGAAGAAGTTCACAAGAATCAGGTCGTGTTACCTATGGTCATCCTGGTGCAATGTAAGTCTTTATTACGAACAACATTATATAAAGACTACTCATTTCATGGTCTGATCTTATACAAACTCCTTTGTATAGAATACCCCTGCTCATATGTCTTCACATGAATGATCAGGATCAGATGATTTGTAGCACTTTACAACAATTGTAACATCTACAAAGCGAGCCATATTCGTAGTGTCACCAGGATAAGGTATCCAACCTAATTCATCTACTACAGACAATTTAGGTTAATATTTAAACATGATCCACCTGTATGTCTCTACATACATGTTTAAGCTACAAATGATAACCTTGGATGTTAGTTTATTAGTTTGTGGGGTTAATACTACTAAATGTCAAATAAAATGTCTTATATTTTATTATATAAATAAAATGTTTGTACAATACAATTACAAACTACAGGACCCTGCGAGATTTAGGGCATCAACCTCAACATAAACTTTTTTTTTTTATACTGCTCTTTCTTCTCTCTATTATTTCTTTTTAGATTAGTGAATAAATTGGTTGGTTTGTTCTTTGTGCAGGCATTACTAAATTGATGTTTAAGATAGTTTAATTCTTTCACTAAGGCCTTTGGGGCGATGACAAAATGTAGGCCCTATAAAGCTACTTTAAGCATGCAAAAAACATAGAATAGGTAGGCAAAGAATTTAATTGTGCATGAGAGATAGAAGATTTTTCTTTCAGGGCTAAAAATCATGCTTATTTTCTTCCTACATTATCTCAAACATGCAAGATCCTAATGGTTATATCCTAAAACTCGTAGTTCGTAAATTAATAAACATATTCTATTTTTTTTTTCGATAACGTTGTTATTGAAATTGTAATCTTGAATCCAATAAACTAAAGTCCTGAGGCTATTTAATGTAGTTTGAACTTTATCTAGTGACATAAAGGTGGATCAAGTTCAAATATATAGCCAAAATGGTCTATAGTATATGAATAAGGTTGGGTGCCTTATTCTAGGGACACTATGGATGTGGCCCAGTTTGTAGTTAGTACAAACGATGTGATCCTNAACGATGTGATCCTGAATCGTTCATATAGAAATATGTGAGTGGGAGCATCCTATGCAATGTGTTTGCATAAGACTGAACCATGAAATAGTCACTTTTTACGTTCTAAATGTCGTTTTATGTATAAAACTTACTATTTCGTTAATTGATGACCTAGGTAACTTAATCTTAATCCTGAGCTAACTATGAACTTTTATTCACTCGAAATTATCCTTAGATCTGCATAGGTGAGGCAGCTCATCATTACTGGCCCAATAAGCCTCCCATTTCAGGGGTAAGATCAGGTGGATAGCTGGGAACATAGGGTGCAAGACGGAATTCACTCCTACCTGTTATAGGGATAGTAGATTGGTTGTTTCCTTTAGTACTGAATGTAGGTATTGAACAAGGGGCCCTACCCTCTCCTTAGCTTGAGAGGGGTTTGGTTTATAGGTTGGACCTTAAACCAATTGTTCATTAGAGGATCAGTGGAACTTAAGGAACAAGATGTAGTCTTGGGAGTAAAACAGTTTTTATGACCCAGTCGAGAATACGAACAACCTATGAAGGATTAGCTTACTAATCATGGTTATATCAAATGGACACAAATATATCTACAGTGAGAGGAGTGCAACTACGGGACTTTAGTTGAATGACCCGTTAGTTAACAAATGTTGATTAATTAGTGTAAAGAGTTTTACCGGTTAATCTCGGATTGTTGGAGCTCATGATCTGTAGGTCTATTAGGTTCTCCTACTAGCTCATATGGAATAAACTTAGAACAGTATGATAGAATAATTCGAATTGTTCGAATTAGGTGAAGAGAGAGAAACCGACAAGTATATGTGATATAGTAGTCAGTTTTCAGTTTAGAGATGCAATTTTAATATTTAAATGTGATTTAAATATCAAGAATATGAATACGTTCATATTCGGAAGCTCGAAAATAATGGAAATGGTCAAAGATGTAAAAAGTCAAAGAGTTGAGTTTTTGACTTTGAAAAGTCAATCTTTGACCGACCTTATATTCAAATGTGATTTGAATTTTGAGAAAATGAATGTGGATTCATGCTCGGGAGGTCAAAATTAGTCAACATGGAAAAAATCATAAAAAATCAAAATGTTGACTTTTTGGTCAAAGTCAAATTTTGGCCAAATGACCATTTTGCCCTTTGACTAAAGTTAGTGGGAAAATCCAAACTTTTGTTGGATAATTCTACTAACAAAATAGTGGGCTAGATGTTGGCTTATAGTGGAGACATTAGGTCTACTTAGATAGTGGATTCTAGGTGTTGGATTTTTATGGATTTGGATCATGTAAATGTTGCATGGTTTTTTCTATAAAATGGGCTTTTGAATTTGGATAAAAGACTTTTGCCATTTTTTGCAAAAAATGGTTTTCATAATTGGGCTTAAAAATTAAAAACCCAAACTCAAATTCATTCTTATTTTCCATCTCTTTTCTCTCTCTCGGTTTTCTTCATCCACCGGGTCCCACAATCCAGTTCTGAGTCCAAAGGATAGTAGGTCAACTCTAGTGGTGGTCCGAAGAATTCAGATCGAGATTCAGCGAGGAAAAGCGAGTTTCGTGAGCTTCAAAGGTAAGGTTTCAAATATCCTATCCATTTCAATTTGCATGCTTATTTCCTTTTGTTTAGAAGCAATTAGAGTGTAATTAGGTTCTAATTCCGCTGCGTATGTCTTGTGTTCCATCATAGTTAACATTGAAATTTTATTAATTTTACAAAAATTAATTCAATAATGAATATTTCTAATAAAATTAATAATAATTAATTAAACAATTTAATTAATTCTATTAATTTAATATCAAATATTAAATTAACTTATCACCATTCAAATACTATGAATCCCTATTCATCAAATTAATATTTAAATCATGTTTATAGGCAATGTCCTCATTGCCAAAAGATTGAGATAAGGCATACGATGTTCTTGGAAAGCTTCGTAAAGAGAGATTGAAAGAAAGCTAGCAAACCCCCTAACTTTTAGAAATATTTTATAAGGTGACTATCTTAAGATTAAGTTGACTCTAGTATATACGAAAGAAATAGAAGCATGTTTTTCATCATTGAAATCATACTTGGCAAAGAAACTGCGGTAACTTACTAAATTTATCTATGTCGAATGATTGCGGTAATCAGAGAGGATGCAGTGATAAAATTTTAAAACTAACATGTGATGCGATAGCACAAAATTTGAAATAAAGATAAGGAAGAATACACCCCCAAATTTGCACTGTCGCCTGTATTGTGCATTGATGCATCCATCTTTACGGCGATCTCTCTTCTTTGGGTTGCTGTCATGGAGTGAGATAAGTGGTTTCTTTGCATAACATCTCTACAATCCAGCGCCTCGATCGTTACAAAAAAATAGAGAGAGTGTCAAATTATTTTAAACAAAACAAAATTCGTTATAGCAATCTCCCCCGTCCCCCCCCCCCCTTTTTTTGTAGAAATAGAACAGATACAACTAAAAAGAGACAGTGTAATGAAAATTCAGAATGGTAGAGAAAATCTAAAGATTCCATGCTTCCCAAAACTTGCGTCCCTGATGGATTGCAAACTTCTGATAATGCAGGGAACACCTACTTCCTTATTTTATTCAAAGTTCTTTTAGCTCCACGGAGTCGACTTGGTGATGTAGCCTTCTCCATGATATGCCTTTACTCGCTGCCCATTAACTTTGAATAGTTGGTTCCATCATCATTTGATAACTCAACTGCGCCATGCGGAAACACTTGTTTAACTATGAATGGTCAAGACCAATGTGACTTTAGTTTTCCTGGGAAGAGCCGCAGACGTGAGTTGAAGAGTAAGACCCTCTGCCCAACTTGGAGGTTTTTGCCGCATATGTGTTTTGTCATGCCAGCGCTTGGTGCGCTGTTTGCAAATCTTTGCATTTTCATATGTGTTAATCCTCCATTCTTCTAGCTCGACCAGTTGCATTTTTCGTGCTTCTCCTGCTTTCTTCAAATCAAAGTTCAGCTTCTTTACTGCCCACAGTGCCTTATATTCCAACTGCAAAGGCAAATGACACGCCTTACCAAATACCAACGCATATGGGGACATACTTATTGGTGTTTTAAATGCAGTTCGGTATGCCCGCAACGCATCATCAAGATTTTGTTACCCAATCTTTTCGCGAAGGCCTTACTACCTTCTTACGTATCAGCTTAATTTCTCGATTGGACACCTTAGCTTGACCATTCGTCTGCAGATGGTATGCGGTGGCCACTTTGTGGAGAATGTGGTATTTGCACAGTAGCTCCTTGATATTATGATTGACAAAGTGGGACCCTTCATTCACTTATGATGGCACGGGGAGTGCCAAACGAGTGAAAATAGTTTCTTTCAGGAATTGGG
Organism: Benincasa hispida; assembly: GCF_009727055.1. NCBI lineage: Eukaryota > Viridiplantae > Streptophyta > Magnoliopsida > Cucurbitales > Cucurbitaceae > Benincasa > Benincasa hispida. The sequence goes on along the minus strand of NC_052355.1, from coordinate 10,192,484 downwards.
AGACTACCGCCGCATCACTTGCGGCACATGCCACTGCCTCTACCCACTTGGAGACATAATCGACGGCTAATAAAATGTAATCTTTACCATTCGAGGGAGGGAATGGTCCCATGAAATCAATCCCCTATATGTCAAACAATTCAAGCTCCAAGATAGTGTTCATCAGCATGGCATGTTTCCATGAAATGTTACCTGTGCGTTGGCACCGATCACACTTCATTACGTAGTCAGCTGCATCTTTGAACAATGCAGGCCAAAAGAGTCCACTCTGTAAAACTTTGGCTGTGGTGCACCGTCCTCCGAACTTCCCACCATATGGTGAGTCGTGACATTACGATAATATGCGTTGTTGAGCAACATTGGGTATGCATAATCCAAAAATCTGGTCTGCCCCTCTTTTATGCAGATTTGGCTCATCCTAATAATAATGTCTACATTCATGCTTGAGCTTCCTCTGTTGGTGGTAGGTGTAATCTTCAGGAAATTGTTCGCAAACTAGATAATTGACTATGTTTGCATACCAGGGCAATTCTTCAATGTGGAACAGCTGCTCATCCGGGAACACCGCACTCACCTCAGACTCATTGCGGTCAACCTCAGGATTTTCCATTCTAGACAAGTGATTCGCAACTTGGTTCTCTGTACCCTTCCGGTCGATTATTTCTATGTGAAATTCTTGAAGGAGAAGAACCCATATGATCCACCTTGGCTTTGCGTCCTTCTTTGTCATTAAGTACTTGATTGCCGAGTGATTAGTATGGATGAGTACCTTTGTTCCCAATAGATATGTCCAGAATTTTTCCAATGCAAAAACTAGCGCCAGAAGCTCTTTCTCTGTGGTGGTATAATTGGTCTGAGCAGGATTTAATGTTTTACTCGCATATGCGATAGGATGCAAGATTGTTTTTCTCTTTTGCGCTAAAGCTACTCCCATCACATACCTGCTTGCGTCGCACAGTATTTCAAAAGGAAGAGTCCAGTCTAGTGCAATCAATACGGGTGCAGTAATCAACGCATTCTTCAAAACTCGAAATGCGTTGAGGCAGTTGATATTAAAATCAAATTTTCTATTAGCCTCTAACAACGCACTCAGTGGTCGTGCTATTTTGGAAAAGTCTTTGACAAAGCATCTGTAGAATCCAGCGTGCCCCAAGAAGCTTCGTACAGCCTTCACGCTTGTTGGAGGTGGAAGTTTTTCAATTGCTTCGATTTTTGCTTTGTCCACCTTCAACCCATCCCGTGAAACCTTGTGTCCCAACACTATGCCCTCATTCACCATGAGATGGAATTTTTCCCAATTAAGCACCAAATTCGTCTCTTCGCATCTCTTTAGTATCTTCTCCGAGTTGGCTAGACAGACTTCATAGATGTTCCCATAAATAGAGAAGTCGTCCATAAAGATTTCGACAGAGTCCTCAAGATAGTCTGAAAAGATGGCCATCATGCACCTTTGGAACGTGCTTGTGCATTGCAAAGGCCAAATGTCATGCAGCAAAAAGAAAAGGTCCCATATGGGCAAGTGAATGTGGTATTGTTTTGGTCTTCTGGAGCTATCATAATTTGGTTGTACCCGGCATAACCATCCAGGAAGCAGTAACAGTCATTTCCAGCTAGACGGTCTAGCATTTGATCAATGAACGGCAAAGGGAAATGATTTTTCTTTGTGGCCGCGTTTAGCTTGCGGTAATCCATGCAAATGCGCCACCCAGTGATGGTCCTTCATGGTATTAATTTATTGTTTTCATTCGGGACTACTGTCATGCCGCCCTTTTTCGGCATACACTACACGGGGCTGACCCACGTGCTATCTACTATAGGATAGATAATGCCCGTATCTAGCCATTTAATGATCTCCTTCTTGACGACCACTTTCATCGCAGGGTTGAGTCTGTGTTGATGTTCGATCGTTGCTTTGTTGTCCTCTTCAAGACGATGCAGTGCATATAGTACACAGGGCTAATTCCTCTAATGTCAGCGAGTGTCCAGCCAATTGCTCGCACATGTTTCCTTAGAATGCTCATCAACGCATTCTTCTGGTCTTTGTTGAGATTAGAGGAAATAATAATAGGCAACTTCTCATTCTGCCCCAAAAATGCGTACTTCAAATGATTAGGTAGGGTCTTTAATTCCAGTGTTGATGGTTCTACTAGGGAAGGTTGCATTGTTTTTCTTTCTTCTTTTTCTGTTGGCTCTTCTTCTTAATTTGCGATCATTTCTTCTTCCTTGCTTTTTTTTTGTTGTCATTGCATTACAGGCAGCAACGGATGCACTGGCATCCTCTTCTTCATTCTCTTTATCAAACTTTTTTTCTTCAATCACATTCTCGTCATCATCTGTGTCATGCAGGTCTTCTTCATCCAAAAACTTCATGGCACAAATTATGTTAAACTTGAGCTTCTGTTCATTGATGCTTAGAGTAATTTCCCCTTTATGCATATTAATCTAAGCACGACCTGTTGATAAAAATGGTCGCCCCAGAATGATAGGCACATCTTTGTCGGCCTCATAATCCAAAATGATGAAGTCGGCTGGTAGGATAAATTTGTCAATGGTTATCAGCACGTCCTTCACCTTTCCCTCTGGATGCACTAGAGATCTATCACCGTTGTGGGCACAAGTTGCCCCACATTCAGCTATCTGAAGATTGATCGAGGCATCAAATTTATGCTGACTCCTAGGTCACACAGAGCTTGCCCGATGTACAATCCTCCTATGGAGCAAGGAATAGTAAAGCTCCCAGGATCTCTCATCTTTGGTGGAATGATTGACTTTGAACTCTGAGTTAGCGCCACCGTGGCAAACTTACCAGCTCCCCTATTCTTAGTTATCATATCCTTCAGAAACTTGGCGTATGCAGGAATTTCCTCAATCGCTTCACTGAAAGGAATATTAACATGTAATTGCTTTAACATAGATAGGAAGCGTTGGTACTGTACCTCTTCGTTCTTTTTCTTCCTTAGTCTCTGTGGGAGATGGGGTAACTGCACTTTCACAGTTTCCGTCTCAGTTGGCTTTGAGGTCGACGCAACCTTTGGTTCTACTACTTCTTTTTCTCTTTCTTCTTCTTACGTCACTACAACTTCATATTCTTCCGCAATGGGAGCTGTTCGACTAAGCTCCTTTTTCTCTCCCTCCACGGTCTTCCCACTTTGCAATGTCACAACCTGACATTGCTCTTTACCTGATCCCCCCGGGTTGCGTGGGAGTTCTGTTGAACTCGGCAAAGCCCCTTGCGGACTAATCTTCAGCTCACTCGCAATCTAACCCATTTGTAATTCTAGATTGTGGATGGACGTAGCCTGACTTTGAAGCACAATTTCATTTTTCTCTATGTATTGCTTCAATAGGCTCTCCAAGGAAGAGGATTGTGGTGGTTGTGAGCTACTTAATTGATTGTTCGTTTGACCATTGTTGCATGGGAAGAATCCTGGTGGCCCTTCTTTTTGCGCCACGAGTTGGAAATTTTATTGCTGATTCTTCCAAGCAAAATTGGGGTGGTTTCTCCACCCGGGGTTGTAGGTATTCGAAAAGGGATTATTTTTCACAAATTAAATAGATTGTTGATTTTGCGGGCAATCTTCCATCGCATGGCCATCACTGCAAGTCGCACACCTTACGGTGTTTTGACTGATTGTGTTGATTTGCCCATTTTGCGGTGTTAGGCTGCTGATCGAAATTCCCTGAATTAAGTTCATCATTGCGGTCATCTGATTTTGTAGTGAAGCAATAGCACCATTACTTGCGTCATTGTCTTTGAGTCTCAATCTTTGGTCACTCCTCTCAAATCTTAATGGTTCTTAGAGATGCGATCCAAGATATTCTTTGCCTTGTCGTACGTTTTATCAAGCAGACCACCACCAGCTATTGCATTGGCAGCGGTCTGCGAAGCGGAATTCAAACCATAATAAAAAAATTTTATTTGAAGACAGTCTGGAAAACCATTGTGTGGACAATCCCAGACCAACCTTTTAAACCTTGCCCAGGCATCGCTAAGCGATTCGTCTATGTCTTGTTCAAAATTTGTAATTAGTTTCCTTCGTCTGGCATTCTCAATAGGTGGAAAGTATTTCTTCATAAACATCTCCACAACCTGTTCTCAGGAAGTGATCTCTCCCGGCTCGAGAGAATACGCCCCTTTCCTAGCATGATCACAGAGAGAAAATGGGAACAAAGTTAGTCGAACTTCTTCGGCAGAGATGTTAGGGAACACAAAAGTATTGCAAATTTCAATAAAGCTTCGGAGGTGGGCGTGCGGATCCTCGCCATGCTTTCCTCTGAATTGTCCTGTAGTCTGGATCATCTGCAGCATCACCGACTTCATTTCGAATCGGCTTCTATCGAGGGTAGGCCTCATGATTCCTGGAGAGAAATCATAGAGGTTTGGTGATGCATAGTCCTTAGTGGGTCTATTGCGATCATTTTCCAATAGGATTGGATTCGCCATGACATTGTTATCATTTGGTGCTCCGTTTCCAGGTTGCTCTGCCATCTCTTCTTTATCTGATTGTGGTTGTTGTTGGCGGTCTCTCAATCTCCTTCTAAACGTTCTCTCAATCTCCAGGTCTTAATTCGCCAAAGATTGAGATCTGCAAAGAAATAAAAAAAATTACCGTTAGCACACTATTTTGTCGAAGTCCCTGGCAACGACGCCGTGCTTGATCTTACGAAGTGAATTATGGATGATATGTGATGGTGAAATTACGTTGTGCACTCAAGTTTCCTTAGTGGAATACAAGTGTAAATTCCACTGAGTTTCCTGGTAAGTTCAGGTTCGAACTCAGGGACTTGTGAAAATAGGTTGCGTTGGTAATTTTTATGAAAACCTTGCGGTAACCAGATAAATAAATAAATTGTTGGGAATGTTGTTTGCAATGATAAAAAATAACAAGTGTGGCGGAGTTTGAAAAGAGATGATTAAATGGGAAATAAGATGAGTATGCGGTGAACGGGTTGAGAAAAGTTTCGGCTAACACTTCCTAGGATGCGTTCATGCTATGCGATCATGCAACATGCATACAACAGTAAACCACCTTTCGGTGCGAATGCCATGGCTTCTAAGGATAGAATGCATGCGATATATGCGCTAAGTCTATAGGACCTACACATAAGCCTCTATTCTTATTTATGCGATGAAAAAATGACACACACACAAATAAGGCGACCACATAATATATTTCCCATCTCTAGGATGCATGCGATGCAGGTTGACAAACAGAGTTTATCTCTAAGTCCCTATCGCTTGTTTATGCAGTTCTAATATTACTCTCTCGAGTCCAGATTCTAACCTAGCTCTCTCGAGCCATTAGGTTCTTTCTTTAGACTCTCTCTCGAGTAACTCTAAAGGGTATTTTGCACAGCAGAAAACAAGACAATCGCAAGCAATGAACTTCCTAGGTCATGTTAGCTTAGTTCTTCTCAACCCATTCAACGAGTTTAGATACTCATGCATGCTAAGAGATTGAATAGATGTAGAAATAGAAATCCCATTGTATAAATATAAAGATGAAGTACAAGATAACAATGCAAGTATAGAATAAAGGGCCTGGTAAGAATCTCTTGCTGCACAGGCTTTTACACTGTTTTTCTACTCGTGTTCAAAAGATAATCTCACTCTCTCGAGAGTCGGCCCACTATCTGTTTCTACACCTCAAGGTTCTCTCTCGAGTTTCCCTAAGCGATCTCCGGCATCACCACCCTTCTCTTGCTTCGACTTAAAACGAAAAGAAAACTATCAACAAAGACGGGTTGAGTTCTTAATTCGTAAACTCGTGAACTGATTAATTGATCAACCCCTTTTCTGAAGAATGCCCTTGGTATTTATAGAACATTAAGGGTGAAAGGCAACTTCTCTCTCATAATTGTACAAATGGGACGACTTTAATTCCTGATTGATGCGCCGAATATTTGTCACCGAAAAGCTGAATGTACTTGTTATCATTACCGGCTATCAACTTAATTCTGATTCGACTATTATCAGCTTTCTGTCCCATCACGATTTCTTTCACTCAGATGCGCCCACCATCTTGCGCTGACCAAGTTGCGGCAATCCTTCTCGGGTGAATATTTATGAACACGATCACTACAAGGCCTTGTGGTGAAGTTGTGCTCGACCACTGATTTTCTATGATCACAATTCTTGCCTTGCGTCAACGCATATTCTGCATAGAAATACAAAAATTAACTGTTCCTATGTGATGAACGCATGCAACCGCAATATTATGAAATTGATGCTTAATGGACGCAATTTTTGTGCAAGAACTTTCTGGCGGGTGAAAATTTGAAAACGGACATAGGAGTTCAAAACGATGAGAAAAAGTCGTGCGCACAGACGATTTTGGGAACGAAGCTTGTTTGGTGCCCCAAACGGCTATCGGGCCCGGCAGGGGTTCCCCAGGGTCCAATTTTTGTGCGAGAACTTTCTTGTGGGTGAAAATTTGAAAACGAACCCAGGGGTTCAGAATGATGAGAAAAAGCCATGTGTGCAGACGGTTTTGGGAACGGAGTTCGTTTGGTGCCCCAAACAGCTATCGAGCCCGGCGAGGATGCCCTGGGGTCCAATTCTTGTGCGCGAACTTTCTGGTGGACGAAAATTTGAAAACGGACGTAGGGGTTCAGAACGATGAGAAAAATTCGTGCGTGTAGACGATTTTGGGAACGGAGCTCGTTTGGTGCCCCAAACGGCTATCGGGCCCGGCGGGGGTGCCCCGAGGCCCAATTTTTGTGTGTAAACTTTCCGAAGGGCGAATATTTGAAAACGAACCCAACTGTTTAGAACAATAAAAAAAGCCGTGCGCGTACACGGTTTTGGGACGAAGATCGTTTGGCCCCAAATGGCTATCGGACCCAGCAGGGGTGCCTCGGAGCCTAATTTTTGTGCTAGAACTTTCCAATAGGTGAAAATTTAAAAAGAGACATAGGGGTTCAGAACGATGAGAAAAAGTTATGCGCGCAGATGGTTTTGGGAACGAAGCTCGGGGCATGGTGGGGGTTCTCTGGGGCCCAATTTTTTGGGCGCGAACTTTCCAGTAGGCAAAAATTTGAAAATGGACCCAGGGGTTCAAAACGATGAGAAAAAGCCATGCAAGCAAACGGTTTTGGGAACGAAGCTCATTTGGTTCCCCAAACGGCCATCGAGCCCAACGGATGTGCCCAGGGGCCCAATTTTTGTAAGCAAACTTTACGGCGGGGGAAAATTTTGAAAAACGGACCCAGGGGTTCAGAACGATGAGAAGAAGTGTGCGTGCAGACGATTTTGGGAACGGAGCTCGTTTGTTTCCCAAATGGCTATCAGGCCGACGAGGTTCCAAGGCCAATTTTTTGTGCGCGAACTTTCTTGCTGGGGTTCAGAACGATGAGAAAAAGTCGTGCGCACAGACGGTTTTGGGAACAGAGCTTGTTTGTGCCCAAAATGGCTATCGGTAATGACTGAGGGAGCCCTAGGTGCAGTGTGCGAACTTTCGACGAGCGAAAATTTGAAAATAGACCCAAGGGTTCAGAGCGATGAGAAAAACTCATGTGCGCGACGATTTTGGGAACAGAGCTCGTTTCGTGGCCAAAACGGCTATCAGGCCCTGGCGGGGGTGCCTCGGGGCCTAATTTTTGTGTGGCGAACTTTCCTATGAGTGAAAATTTGAAAACGGACCCAGGGGTTCAGAACGATGAGAAAAGGCCGTGCGCGTAGACAGTTTTTTGAACGAACCTCGTTTAGTGCCCAAATAGCTATCGGGCCAGGGGGGTGCCGTTGGGCCTATTTTTTGTGTGCCAGCTTTCCTGTGAGAAACATTTAAACAGACCCCAAGGATTCAGAACGATGAGAAAAAGTCGTACGCCGACGGTTTTGGGAACGGAGCTCGTTTGGTATGCAAACGGTTATCAGTCCCGCGGGTGCACCACGGGGCCCAACTTTTCTGCGCGAACTTTCCTATCGGTGAAAATTTGAAAATGGACCAAGGGTTCAGGATGATGAGAAAAAGCCGTGCGTGTAGATAGTTTTTTTACACGAAGCTCGTTTGGTGCCAAAAACGGCTATCGGGCCCGGTGAGGGTGCCTCTCGGGGTCTTAATTTTGTGGGCGAACTATCCGTAGGCAAAAATTTGAAAGTGGACCCAGGCGTTCAGAACGGTGACAAAAGCCATACGCTAGACGATTTTTGGAATGGAGCTCGTTTCATGCCCCAAATGGCTGTCGGTACCAGCGGGGGTGCCCAGGGCCCAATTATTGTGCACGAACTTTCCCGGCGAGCAAAAATTTGAAAAACAGACCCAGGGTTTAGAACAATGAGAAAAAGCCGTGTGCGCAGACGGTTTTTGGGAACAAAGCTCATTTGGTGCCCCAAACGACTATCGGGCCCGATTGGGGTGCTGCGGGGCCCAAATTTTGTGCGTGAACTTTTCGTCATGCAAAAAATTCAAAATTGACCCAGGGGTTCAGAACGATGAGAAAAAGTCGTTCGCGCAGACGGTTTTGGGAACGGAGATCGTTTGGTACCCTAAACGGCTATCGAGCCTTGCGGGGTTGCCTCGAGGCCCAATATTTGTGCACGATGTTTGACGATGAGAAAAACCCGTGCGCCTGAATGTTTTGGGAATGGAGCTCGTTTGGTGCCCCAAACGGCTATCAGGACCGACAAAAGAACCCTGGGGCCAAATTTTTGTGCGCGAACTTTCCTGCCAGCGAAAATTTGAAAACGGACCCAAGGGTTCAGAACGATGAGAAAAAGTCTTGTGCACAGACGGTTTTGAGAACGGAGCTCATTTGGTGCCCCAAACGGCTATCGAGCCTGGCGAGGTCGCCCCAGGGCCAAGTTTTTGTACGCAAACTTTCCGGTGTGCGTGTCACACCCTGCCCAAGACTACCCTCTGAGCTTGAGAAAGGGCGTGACTGTAGTAGTTATCAACCCTTTTGTTGACACTTATTGCCTAATAACTCTTGCGGAATAACTTTGATACCAAGATATAACTCATATACAGCGGAATGTCTTTAGGCCAAAAATTTATTAATTCAAAAACATAACATGTTTAGAGTAATTACAACACTAGATTCACAAGTCCTAAAGCCCAAACCCTAGTCCCTATATGAACAACGAAAACGTGTACAATATTTATAGTAACCACCTAACAGACAGGTTACAAATATCTTTATCCATTAGTGGCAGAGCAGATGCAGAGTTATCTCCTAAGGATTTGACCGCTACCTGGGGGAAAGGAAAACATTTGAAAACGGGGTAGCCCAATGAGTGACTTAAGAAAGATAACTGATTCTCATGCAAAAGTCTCAATAAAGTGTTTAAACTGAAATATAAACTTCTACAATACCTTGTACTGCAGTATATACATTTTCCAAGCATAAAACATATAAAGTTGTTTAAATCATGAAACAGTAAAACCGTTTCTTAGTTGAGAATAACCCTGCTATGGTTAAGAATAATCCCAACACCAACTACTAGTCAAGAAAGAACCCTTTTGCTCAATCTCTGACTCTAACTACCTACATTTACATGGCCATATTAAGTACCGTCATACCTTAGGTACTTCTGCTCAGATACCTTCTCAAATGTCCTTCAGTATCAAGCTGCTAGGATACCTTCTCAAATGTCCTTCGGTATCAAGTTGGTTTGGTACCTTCTCAAATGTTCTTCAGTACCAAGTTGGTTTGATACCTTCTCAAATGTCCTTCGGTATCAAGTTGGTTTGGTACCTTTTCAAATGTCCTTCAGTACCAAGTTTGTTAGATACCTTCTCAAATGTCCTTCAGTATCTAGTTGGGCGGATACCTTCTCAAATGTCCTTCGATATCGTGTTTTAAGAAAAACTAGTCATAAATGACTTTCTCTTTAAAGCATGTAAAGTATAACACATATAAAAAACATGGCTTTAAAGATACTAACGCATGCTGGGTATATTTGACACATAAACAGCTTTTCAACAACCTTCCCACACATGCATGAGTTTAAAACATAACTCATGGTTTGCTTGGAAATCATTTTGTAAAACTAGCTGGCATGAGAATAATCATCTTTAAAACATGCTTTCTTTAAAACATTGTAATTATTTAGTCAAATGTGAGATTATGTCCTCCATGTGAGCTCATCCTTCATATGCGTCCACAAACCCTTGGATGTTTAACGTATATTATGCCTATCAACGCATAGTAAGCTAACTCACTTAGTCACCGCAAGCCTTAACCATCGCAAGAGCCAGCCACCATCAACGCATTGGATGGCCGCTCGTCCTCGACACACAGCTCACTTGGCATCACCGCAAGGCATGTTTGGCATCGACGCATGGTGCTTGGCATAGGCATTGGTCACCGATGCATGGGCGTATGGCATAGGCGTTGGGCATCGCTCGCAGGGCTCATTCGGCCGCATGGACACTTGGCAGGGCGCTCGACGTATGACGCATAGGCTGGGTGCTTGGCAGAGGTGCTTGGCAGGGGCGCTCGACGCATGGGTTGGGCGCTTGGCAGAGGCGCTCAACGCATGGGCGCTAGGTTGGGCACTGTGCATCGACGCATGCCACCCTTCCAATGCATGCCTTGCCCCCATCCTCGCCTACCCTTGTGCCATCCAACCTTCCAATGAATCACTTCAATTTTCCTTCCTTCAGCCGCATACCACCACCAACACATCCATCACAACCCTTCCAACGCATCTGTCACATAGTTTTATACTTAGCCAAATTTCCAAGTTTTTCCCTAAAAGTCAAGCTTCTAAATTTCCTCTTTTCTTCTAATTTTCCACCCTTTTCTCTACCATTACACACTAGTTTCCACATCAACCTACTCACCACACTAGTCTCAGTAGGGAACATACTCAAGTAGAGAAATTAGGATTAAGGGTTTACATTTACCTCCCCCTTATGAAAATTTCGTCCTCGAAATTTCGCTACAAGTCCGTCAATTAAACAACTGCGGATACTTGTTTTTGATTTGCTCTTCGGCTTCCCACATTTCTTCTTCCGTGCTATGGTTTCGCCGTAGTACCTTTACCAATGGGATTTTCTTATTCCTTAAGACCTGTTCCTTTTTTATCAAGGATGTCCACTGGTTATTCTTCATAAGAAAAATTTTCTTTTAACTGTACTAGTTGCTCAAGAAACACATGGGTAGGATCTGGCACATACTTTCTAAGCATTGCCACATGAAACACATCATGAATACGAGATAACTCTGGAGGTAAATCCAATCTATATGCCATTGGGCCAACTCTTTCTATTATCTCATAAGGTCCAATAGATCTCGGGCTTAATTTCCCTTTCCTACCAAACCTGAGTATTCCTTTCCACGGAAATAACTTAAGAAATACTTAATCACCAACTTCAAATTGCAATTCTCTTCTCCGCTTATCGGCATAACTCTTTTGCCTATCTCGAGCCGTCTTAAGATTATCTCTTATATTCTTAACGTTATCTGATGTCTGTTGCACAAGTTTTGAACCTAGTAATTTCCTCTCACCGACTTCATCCCAACATATCAGAGTTCTACATGGCCTTTTGTATAGTGCCTCATACAGTGCCGTCTCGATACTCGAATGGTAGCTGTAGTTATACACGAATTCGATCAATGACAGATGTGTATCCCAACTACCCTTAAATTGCAATATACATGCTCTCAGCATGTCCTCTAATGTCTGGATTGTCCGCTCAGACTGACCATCCATCTGTGGATGAAAAGCGGTACTAAAGTATAACTTGGTTCCCATAGCTTTCTGCAAACTAAGCCAAAACTTCAATGTAAAACTGGAGTCTCGATCCGATACAATTGAAATTGAATCTCCAAACTCACTCATAACTCGATCAACATACAACTTAGCAAATTAGTCTAGGGTAAAAGTAACTTTAACAGGTAAAAACTTAGTTGTCTTTGTCAATCTATCCACAATTACCCATATACCATCATAGCTCGCTGGTGTCCTAGGTAACCCAAACAGGAAATCCATTGTAACATGCTCCCATTTCCACTATGGTACTTGGAGTGGATTAAGTAATCCTGCTGGCCTTTGTCTGTCTGGTTTAACTTGTTGACATATTAGACACCTGTCAACATACTCTGCTATTTCTCTTTTCATACCAGTTCACCAGTACGATCTCATTAATGTTCTATACATCTTCGTCATGCCCGGATGCATAGCATAGGCCGAACTATATGCCTCCTTTAGAATAGCTTGTTTAAGTGCTAAGTTATTAGGTACCCATACCCTACCCTCTTTTAATAGCATTTTGTCGGCTCTTAATTAGTAGTCCGTCCTCAATCCTTTACCTATATCTTCAGCTAACTTTTGAAGATTGGAATCCTTTAACTATTCACGTAGAATATCTTCTACAAGAGTCGGACGCACTTGAAATGAAGCCAGTAAACCTCTTGTTTGACCAACTGATAATGCTGCCCTAGCATTATACAACTCATGAATCAGTGTACCCTTCACTGAATTGATACTAGCTCTAACTGATCTTGTTTTTCGACTTAGAGCACTAGCTACCACATTTTCTTTACTTGGGTGATAATCAATTGTACAGTCATAATCTTTGATCAACTCGATCCATCTTCTCTATCTCAAGTTCAGCTCCTTCTGATCAAAGATATACTTCAGACTTTTATGATCCGTGAATATATGACAATGCTCACAAAGCAGGTAATGTCTCCACAACTTTAGAGCTAACACAACTGCTACTAACTCTAAATCATGCATGGGGTAGTTACATTCATGCTTCTTTAACTTTCGAGAAGCATAAGCTATTACCTTTCTCTTCTACATCAGCACACATCCTAACCCTTGTCAGGATGCATCACAGTAGACCTCAAACTCTTTACCTGGTGTAGGTAGAGTTAATACTAGTGCTGATACTAACCTCTGTTTCAACACTTGAAAACTGTGCTCGCATTTTGACGACCACTCAAACTTCACATCTTTTCTCGTCAGGTTTGTCAATGGTAGAGCTATCTTAGAAAAGCCCTTCACAAATCTCCTATAATAACCTACTAAACCCAGAAAACTGCGTACTTCTATTACATTAAGGGGTCGTTCCTAGTTGACTATTGCTTCTATCTTTTGGGAATCTACGCTAACTCCATTAGCTGAAACTATATGCCCATGAAATACGACTTGGTTTAACCAAAAATCACACTTACTAAATTTGGCATATAACTTCTTTTCCCTTAGCATCTACAACGCCATCCTCAGATGTTCTTTGTGCTTCTCTGCGATACTAGAATACGCTAGTATATCGTCTATGAAAACTATCACAAACTGATCCAGATATAGATGAAATATCCTATTCATTAAGTCCATAAATATCGTAGGAGCATTTGTCAGTCCAAACGGCATTACTAGGAACTCATAATGTCCATATCTAGTTCTTAATGCAGTCTTTGGAACATCTGTGTCTTTCACCTTCAACTGGTGATAACCTGATCTCAAATCTATCTTAGAGAACATCGTGGCTCCCTTCAACTGATCAGAGAGATCATCTATACGAGGCAATGGGTACTTATTTTTAAAGGTCACCTTATTCAACTATATATAGTCTATGCATAATCTAAGAGTACCGTCTTTCTTTTTAACAAACAAGACCAACACTCCCTAAGGCGACACATTGGGTCTAATGTACCCCTTATCCACAAGCTCCTGTAACTGAACTTTTAACTCCTTCAGTTCTGTTGGATCCTATATGGTGCCTGGGATATAGGTGTTGTACCTGGGACTAACTCAATAGTAAACTCTATTTCCCTATCAGGTGGTAAGCCTGGTAACTCTTTAGGGAACACATCTAAGAATTCTTGTACCACAGGTACATCCTTAGGTCTCAGTTTCTTATCCTGTGCAACTGCTACATAGGCTAAATAGGCTTCACATCCCTTACTCAGCAGCTTCCTAGCCTTCACTGCTAATATTAAACTTCCTGGAAGTATTCTTTTACTTCCTACCAGGGTTATCTCTTTTTCACCTGGTTTCCTAAACACTATTTGTCTCCTAAAACAATCCACAGTGGCATAGTGTTTAATTAGGAAATCCATACCTAAGATGACATCGAACTCTAGTAATTCTAATGGAATCAAGTCAACCCATAAACTCTGATTTCCAAGAATTACTTCACAATCCCTGTAATACTCATGTACAACTAGAGTATCTCCTACAGGCATAGAGATAAACAAATCCTCATTCATACGCTCAAGCACTCTATCTATATATAATGCACACATGCTAGATATGAATGTGTGTGTAGCACCAGGATCAAATAATGCATAAGCGAATTGATTACATAAAGTTATTGTACCAGTTACGACATCTGGAGCCTCTTCCGCTTCCTGGTGTGTCATAGTGTAAATGCTACCCTGCTCCTGCTGCTGTTGCTGTTGCTATTGGGGTCATCTAGCTACCCATTTCTGCTTAGCTACAGTGGATCTCTCACCTCTAGTTTCGGTCGCTCTAGGTTGGTCTACAATCTGCGTAACTCCTCTCTACTCACTCTATGCTCCATGACCTAGCTGGGGACAATCTCTCTTGAAATGCCTCTCTTGTTCGCAATGGAAGCACACATTCCTATTGCCGTAACATACTCCTATTGGGGCCTACCATAGTTTACACAAAGTGGTCTCCTTCCTGTACTAGCTACCAACTCACTAGCACGACCTGATATTGATTTACCACTCGGTCCAACTGTAGGTCTTGACCTCTTTCGACTCGAACCGTGTTGGCTCGTGACTCCAAAACTCCTCATTGCCTCTCGTTACTCTAGGCATTCTGAACTGTCCTACATCTGGCTGGAGTATATCTTCCTTCGCTACACTCCGCTCAACTCTAATAGCGGTCTCAACTAACTCAGTGAAATTCACCCAATTAGATGTAGAGGTAAGGGGTGTATATATCTTTCTTCTTAGGCCATTCTCAAATCTTTTACACCTCTCTTTCTCCTCTGTAATGATCGGAAGGGCATACTGAGATCACTCAGTAAATCTTTACTCATACTCAACAAACGTCATCACTCCTTGAGTTAGCGTAAGAAACTCATCCCTCTTCGCTTCTTTAAAAGCACTAGGGTAGTATTTATCCTCAAATACTTGTCTGAAATCAGACCAAGTCATAGTTTCCAAACTACTCCTTCTGGCCTTTATCACTTTCCACCACTTTTCAGCCCCTTTCTGCAGCAAGAATGCCACTAACTCAACCTTACGGTCCTCAGGGCATCTAATAACATTAAAACATTTCTCAATCAAGTCCAACCAGATCTCAGCATCTACTCGATCTGTTGCTCTATCGAACGTCGTGGCACCTAAAGCTTTTAGCCTCTCGACACTGAATTTCTTCTCTGGATCGGTTTGAATCGATCCTACAATCACCGCCAATCTCTGAGCGATTTTAGGATGGGCGCTTGGCAGAGGTGTTTGGTAGGGGCACTCGATGCATGGGTTGGGCATTAGGTAGAGGCGCTTGACGCATGGGCGCTAGGTTGGGCACTGTGCATCGACGCATGCCACCCTTCCAATGCATGCCTTGCCCCCATCCTCGCCTACCCTTGTGCCATCCAACCTTCCAATGCATCACTTCAATTTTCCTTCCTTCAGCCGCATACCACCACCAACGCATCCATCACAACCCTTCCAACGCATCTATCACATAGTTTTATACTTAGCCAAATTTCCATGTTTTTCCCTAAAAGTCAAGCTTCCAAATTTCCTCTTTTCTTCTAATTTTCCACCCTTTTCTCTACCATTACACACTAGTTTCCACATCAACCTACTCACCACACTAGTCTCAGTAGGGAACATACTCAAGTAGAGAAATTAGGATTAAGGGTTTACATTTACCTCCCCCTTATGAAAATTTCGTCCTCGAAATTTCGCTACAAGTCCGTCAATTAAACAACTGCGGATACTTGTTTCTGATTTGCTCTTCGACTTCCCACATTTCTTCTTCCGTGCTATGGTTTCGCCATAATACCTTTACCAATGAGATTGTCTTATTCCTTAAGACCTGTTCCTTTTTTATCTTAAGTTCATAATGTCTTCCATGTTTCAATGCTAAGGAAGTATGTGACAGACTCGTCCCATGTAGTTGACTGCGAGCCCTTACAGTTGAATGACAACTTGAGCTATGAGGAGAAGCCCGTAGAGATCTTCACCAGAGAGGTAAAAACATTGTGCCAACGGGAAATTGCTTTTGTGAAAGTCCTGTGGCAGAACCATTAGTTCAGGGAAGCCACCTAGGAGCGAGAGGATGAGATGAAGGACGAGTACCCGGAGCTTTTTCAAGGATGAAAGTTCTTTGAGGGTGGAAGAATGTAACACTCCGCACATTTTTATTTAATAGTAATGTAATTTTCAGTAACTTTATTATTTGGAAATTCAGTAATTGTCCTTAGATGGAGGGCATTTTTGGAATTTTGGATTTGAAGTATAAGTGCGAGAATTTAAGTGTTGGCGTGAAAATTATTCAATTCTGAAATTCAATTTGAAAATTAATGGCAAGAATTAATTTTCTTTGGAAAAGGAAAGGAATTAAATTGTATAAAGTGGAATAAGGAAACGATTTAATTATAATTATACTATTTTCCTTTTTTGTTATTGTTATTATTATTATTTTAAATAAAAAGAAATCCCTCATGCACGGGCTCTCCCTCTCCCCCAAAAATTTCTTCCTGCCTTCACGTGCCGCACCTCCTTCACTGCCAGATTCGAATGCCGCCACGCCTCCTTCACTACTCAAATCCGAACTCACCGCCGCTCGCCCAGCCGGTTTCTCCACCGCCTACCACACCGCTCACCCAACAGAAGAGTCGTCTGAGTCGCCGGCGATCCAGCCCTCGGACCACCGTGCATTGCGCCGTCATCCAGCAGCTTCACTTTTAGTTTTTGGATAAGATCTATTTTTGGTGGTTGGATTTCTTGAAAGACTTTGGATGCCCACTAAGTGGATTAAGGATTAAATTAGTCACCTTATTTAATTTTAGATTTGAACTTGGGAAATCACAGCAGCGACTGTCCAACGGATTCAAGATCATTTCGCAAGAGTTTTGGTCCTTATTGTTGGTTTGTGGGCACGCTTCGATTATTGAATTAAGTTTGACTTAACCCTTGTATCATTAAGGTTCCAAGTCATTGTCCATTGAGATTTCAAATTTGTTAGCAGGAGATTTTGGAGCCGAAATCTTGGGAGTGGTTGTTGATCAAGTTCTTTGGGTAAGCTTTTGGGTATTGTGGATTCAAATCTGCGATTTCACAATTATTGTTGGACTAAAATTTAATGGTTATATTCATATGTTAGGGTCGTTACTTCAAACCGCGATTATCATTTGGTTGTCTTATTTTATCTGTGGAATTTCGATTAAGCTAACTAATCTTACTACTTGAACTGCCCAAGGGCCAGATTTTAGTTGTATGCTAGCATGATGAGTGTATGTTATGGCAAATGTTAGCATGATGAATGATAGTATGATCTGAAGCAAAGTATGTTCTGGCACGAGATCTGAACTGTTTAAATATACACATAGATACTTGAATGTTAGTATGAGATGGTATGTGTTTCCATATGATTGTATCTGATCTAATGATGTTGAGGCATACATGCATGTTGTAGAACTATGATGTTAATGTATACTTGAATGTTGTAGAACATGCTGTTGAGGTATACATGTATGTGGTAGAGTCATGGTATCGAGGACTACATGTATGTCATAGATTCATACGGTGGTGATTTTGATGTTGAGATCGTGTGACTGTCCTTACTGATTAGTTAGATGTCCATTAGATTTTGTGTTTCCTTCGGGATTCACCAGTTTGTGTTTCCTTCGAGATTCACCAGTTTGTGTTTCCTTTGAGATTCACCAGCTTGTGTTTCCTTCGGGATTCACCAATTTTTTTCTTCTTTTGGATTCTCCAGAGGTAGGGGGCATGCTTAACTACAGTAGGATAGGACTCAGTCTCCTTGTTTCATGTGTATATATGCCATAGGTTGTTATCTAGAGGACATAGATGCCCAGCCTGACTCTAGTAGTGGGGTTACTTACTGAGTATTTTATACTTATTCTTTCTCATGTTGTTTCAGGTAAGGGTAGAGATGCACCAGCGATGGACAAGCGGAATTCGTGATCGAGCCACTGGGACTAGTTTTTTTTCGCTTCCGCATATAGAGATTTAAAGTTCTTTTCATATTTCCCTTAATGTTAGTTTTGATGTTCGAACTTGTTAGTAAGAATTGTTTTTCATATTTATTTATTAACCTTTATGATTTATGGATACCCAAATCTTGTTTTCGGTGCTTGCATTTAATAAAGGACTTTTGAACTTCCTTATCTATTTAGCATTTATTTCAACATAAAGGAGTGTCGTTTTAAGTGCCATGTATGCATGTATTTTAGTAACGGATTAACTTAATTCCTAGGGGGTCGGGTCATTACAGTTGGTATCAGAGCCCATGTTTTGGGTTCTTTAGACTGACTTACTATGTAAGTCTAGATAGTCCTTGTGGCCCAATAACGGATTCCTCGTCATCGCCCAGTACGTTATACTAACAAAAGTTTCAATGCATACATAAGAACGGTAATGTAGTGTTTTAAATGCATGATGTCTGAGAAAGACCCAGGAATAGTTAGTTAACGTACGAATTTATGACAGAACATGGCACCAAAACCTAGAACAAGAAAGACAGTTAGAGAAGAAAAGCAAGCAGAGAGAGTTGAGAGTAGCCAGACTACTCCGGAAGCTCCAAATCCGCCTGTGACTCAAGTTGATGAAAAGGCGATGGAGGCCAGAATTAGTGAAGCTGTTGCAATTGCCCTAATGGGAAAGCTACAGGAATTGATCCGTAGCACGGTGACAGGGCAGCCTGCCCAGACCCAAGCTCAGGAAGAACCGGTGCCACCCGAGCCATTACGAAAAACTCGATCACAGGACAGAGACATGCAGGGTCTGTCTCTTAAGGCCAAACATCTGAGGGATTTCCAGAAGTATGACCTCTGCCCCTTTGATGGATCATTGGGAGACCCCATCAATGCAGAGATGTGGCTGTCATCTATTGAGACAATATTCCATTTTATGAGGTGTCCGAAAGAGCACAAGCTTCAATGCGCAGTCTTCATGCTGACTGGTAACACGGAAATCTGGTGGCATTCAGTAGAAAAGATGATTGATACTGGTGGTGAACTTGCAACCTGGGAGCAGTTCAAGTAATGCTTTTATGAGAAGTACTTCTCAGCCAACACCTGATACAATAAGTAGGCAGAATTCTTGAACTTAAGGCAGGGGGTTATGTCGGTGGAGGAATACGAGCAAGAATTCAATAAGCTGTCTCGTTTTGCTCCTGAACAAGTAGCCACCGAGGCAGCGAGGACCGAGAGATTTATCCAGGGCCTGAGGAGCGGACTATGGGGGATGGTGCATGCCTTGGATCTCAAGACATATGCTGCAGCACTATGGGCCACCGTGAGGATTGATGTCGACTCCTAGGTGGGAGAGTAATACAGAAGGTCGCTCGGGATTAGGACCTCTGCAGGGCAGAAAAGGAAGGCTGAGCATAGGGCTCCTGAACATCAGCAGAAGAGCCAGAACATAGTGAATGCTTCACGTCAGTGGGAACAACAGGGTTCCCAGGCTATAACTGGCAGGGAGGACAAGCCAATATGTACCACTTGTGGTAAGCAACACTAGGGTGTTATCTAGCTGGCTCTGGGATTTGTTTCCGATGTGGCCAGAAGAAGCATATGTCAGATAGATGCCCGAGGAGGAATGCGCCTGAGCATAGGGGCCAGCCCGTAACCTCATTCTAGGGAGGCCCGAGACGCCAGCAACAGCAGGGGAGGGTATTTTCTACCACTCAGCATGAGGCCGAGAAGTCAGGCACCATGGTGATAGGTACACTTCCCATTTCGGGACACCATGCTCTTGTTTTATTTGACTCTGGCTCTTCGCATTCATTTATATTTGTTGTATTTATGAGGCATGCCATGTTAGACTCGGAACCTTTGCCATTTGCATTGTCCATTTCCACTCCATCAGGAGAGATCATGTTAGCTACAGAAAAGATAAAAGCACGTCAGGTAGAGGTAGCCAATCATGCATTAGATGTAACCCTGATAATTTTAGATATGCGCAATTTTGATGTTATATTGGGCATGGATTGGTTAACTACTAATCATGCCAGCATATATTGCTCCCATAAGAAGGTCATCTTTAACCCTCATACAGAAGCCAGTTTTAAGTTTAAAGGGGTTAGGACCGTAGTCCTACCCAAAGTGATATCTGCATTGAAGGCCAGTAGGCTATTCGACCAAGGAGCCTGGGGCTTTATGGCCAGAGTGGGGGACACCGGAGAGAATGAAATCACCTTGACTTTGGAGCCAGTAGTGAGGGATTTTCCAAACATTTTTCCAGAAGATCTTCCCGGACTGCCCCTGCAACGAGAGATAGATTTTGCCATTGAATTTGAGCCAGGCACAACCCTGATTTCGAGGGCTCCGTACACGATGGCCCTGGTGGAGTTGAACGAACTGAAGGACCAATTGCAGGAATTGTTGGACAAGGGTTTCGTACGCCCCAGCATGTCACCATGGGGTGCACCTGTTTTGTTTGTGAAAAAGAAGGATGGATCGTTATGCCTGTGCATTGATTACAGAGAGCTGAACAAGGTGACAATCAAGAACAAGTATCCCCTTCCCAGGATCGATGATTTTTTTGACCAGTTGTAGGGAGCAATGGTATTCTCTAAGATTGATCTCCGGTCAGGATACCAGAATAAAGGACCGTGACATACCCAAGATAGATTTCTGTTCGAAGTATGGACATTATGATTTTATAGTGATGTCATTTGGTCTAACGAATGCACCAGTAGTGTTCATGGATCTGATGAATAGGGTGTTCAAGGAGTTCCTCGACACTTTCGTGTTTGTTTTTACTGATGATATCTTGATTTATTCTAAGACACAGGTCGAGCACGAGGAGCATTTGCGGAAAGTTCTGGAGACGTTGAGGGCCAATAAGCTATATACTAAGTTTTCTAAATGTGAATTTTGGTTGAAGAAGGTGTCCTTTCTAGGGCATGTGGTATCAAAGGAAGGTGTCTCTGTGGATCCTGCAAAGGTGAAGGCAGTTACGGGTTGGGCTCGTCCAACCACGGTCAGTGAGGTGCTCAGTTTCCTGGGGTTAGTAGGCTACTATAGACGATTTATAAAGGACTTCTCTCGCATAGCCACTCCATTAACTCAGTTGACCCAGAAGGGAGTAGAATTTGCTTGGAATGAGGCTTGTGAAAATAGTTTCCAAGACCTCAAGCAAAGGTTGGTTTCAGCCCCAGTTCTTACAGTACCGGATGGATCAGGTGGTTTCGTCATTTATAGTGATGCATCCAAGAAGGGGTTGGGATGCTTATTGATGCAGCAGGGTAGAATAGTTGCTTACGCTTCACGTCAACTGAAGAAGCAACAGAATTATCCCACGCATGACTTGGATTTAGCAGTGGTGGTTTTTGCTCTCAAGATCTGGAGACATTACTTATATGGAGAGATATAGATCTTCACCGACCACAAGAGTTTGAAGTACTTTTTCACTCAGAAGGACTTAAACATGAGGCGAAGAAGGTGGTTGGAACTGGTGAAGGATTATGACTGTGAAATTTTGTACCACCCGGGAAAAGCAAACGTAGTGGCAGATGTTTTAAGCAGAAAGGTGGCTCATTCAGCAGCTCTTATTACCAGACAGACTCACTTATGTAGGGAACTGGAGAGGGCAGAGATTGCAGTGGTTGTGGGAAAGGTCACGACACAGTTAGCACAGTTGTCGATGTGACCAAGCCTAAGGCAGAAGATTATTGATGCGCAGCAAGACGACCCTTATTTGGAAGAGAGAGTTCGTAGGGTGGAGTTAGGCCAGGATGGCGAATTCTCAATTTCAACGGAAGGTGGCCTCCTTTATCAAGGGTGTCTATGCGTGCCAGCGGTTAGTGACATTAAAGATGAGTTGTTGTCAGAGGCTCATAGTTCCTTATTTTCGATTCACCCCGGCACCACCAAGATGTATCAGGACCTAAAACGTTACTACTACTGGAATGATATGGAAAGAAAGGTTGTAGAGTTCGTCAGTAAGTGTTCGGTGTGCCAGTAGGTGAAAGCCCCAAGGCAGAAGCCAGTAGGCTTGTTACAGCGATTGAGTGTACCAGAATGGAAGTGGGAGCATGTGTCTATGGACTTCATTGTGGGGTTACCTCGGACAGTCAAAGGTTTCACTGTGATATGGGTTGTTGTAGAAAACTTACAAAGTTAGCACATTTCATACCTAGAACAGCCCCTTTTCAGTGCAAATCAACAGTGGGCACAGATAATACAATGAACGGCAGGTGGATAAGACTTGCCTGGAGTGCCGCGTGTCCATTGGTCGCGCACCAACAACCCTCGTTTCACGTCATTAATTTCCTGGACAAACGTCTCAAGGCAGCTTTGCGGACTAGTTAGACTATCAGATACACAGCTTTCACCTTCTGACTAATGATGCAGGACAAGAGAGATTCGAATCATAATCCTGGACAGCCATGTTCAGGCCGTGCCCTTGCTAGCCATAGAGTTTTCAGGAAGCTAGGATGCTCACTTGCACTTAATGGAGTTTGCTTATAATAACAATTACCAGTCCACTTTCGGGATATTACCCTTTGAGGCCCTATATGGGAAGAGTTACAGGTCCCTTGTGTGTTGGGATGAGGTAAGAGAGAGGAGACTGTTAGGACCTGAATTGGTTCAGACCATGAATGAGGCAATATAGAAGACCAGGGCTCATATGCAAACAGCCCAGAGCAGACAGAAGAGCTATGTCGAAGTAAAACGTAAGGACCTAGAATTTGAGACTGGTGTGAAAGTATTCTTAAAAGTGGCACCCATGAAAGGTATTTTGAGGTTTGGCAGGAAGGGAAAGTTGAGTCTGAGATTCATTGGACCTTCCAAAGTCCTAGAACGAGTTGGCCCTGTAGCTTACCATTTGGCTTTGCCCCCAACATTGTCCTTAGTTCATAATGTCTTCCATGTTTCGATGCTAAGAAATTATGTGACAGACTCGTCCCATGTAGTTGACTACGAGCCCTTACAGTTGAATAACAACTTGAGCTACGAGGAGAAACCCGTAGAGATCCTTGCCAGAGAGGTAAAAACAATGTGCCACTGGGAAATTGCTTTTGTGAAAGTCCTGTGGCAGAACCACTAGTTTAGGGAAGCCACCTGGGTGCGAGAGGATGAGATGAAGGCCCAGTACCCGGAGCTTTTTCAAGGATGAACTTTCGAGGACGAAAGTTCTTTGAGGGGGGAAGAATGTAACACACCACACATTTTTATTTAACAGTAATGTAATTTTCAGTAACTTTATTATTTAGAAATTCAGTAATTGTCCTTAGTTGGAGGGCATTTTTGGAATTTTGGATTTGAAGTATAATTGCGAGAATTTGTTGGAGTGAAAATTATTCAATTTTGAAATTCAATTTGAAAATTCATGGCAGGAATTAATTTTCTTTGGAAAAGGAAAGGAATTAAATAGTATAAAGTGGAATAAGGAAACGATTTAATTATAATTATACTATTTCCCTTTTTCTTATTATTATTATTATTATTTTAAATAAAAAGAAAACCTACCCCCTTCTCCCTCATGCACGGGCTCTCCCTTTCCGCCAAAAATTTCTTCCTGCCTTCACGTGCCGCACCTCCTTCACTACCAAATCCGAACACCGCCATGCCTCCTTCACTGCTCAGATCCGAACTCGTTGTCGCTTGCTCAGTTGGTTTCTCCACCACCCACCACACCACTCACCCAGCAAGAGAGTTTTTCGAGTCGCCGCCGATCCAGCCCTCGGACCACCGCGTTGCGTCGTCATCCAGCAGCTTCACTTTTAGTTTTTGGGTAAGATCTATTTTTGGTGGTTGGATTTCTTGAAAGACTTTAGATGCCCACTAAGTGGATTAAGGATTAAATTAGTCACCTTATTTAATTTTAGGTTTGAACTTGGGATATCATAGCAGCGACTGTCCAATGGATTCAAGATCGTTCCGCACGAGTGTTGGTAAGAGTTTTGGTCCTTATTGTTGGTTTGTGGGAATGCTTCGATAACCCTTATATCTTTAAGGTTCCAAGTCGTCGTCCATTGAGATTTAAAATCTGTCAGCAGGATATTTTGGAGCCGAAATCTTGGGAGTGATTATTGATCAAGTTCTTTGGGTAAGCTTTTGGGTATTGTGGATTCGAATATGAGATTTAGAAATTATTGGTGGATTGAAATTTAATGGTTGTATTCGTATGTTAGAGTCATTCCTTCAAACTGCGGTCATCGTTTGGTTTTCTGATTTTATCTATGGAATTTCGATTAAGATAACTAATCTTAGTACTGGAACTGCCAAGGGCCAGGTTTTAGTTGTGTGCTAGCATGATGAGTGTATGCTATGGAAAATGTTAGCATGATGAATGCTAGTATGATCTGAACCAAAGTATGTTCTGGCACGAGATTTGAACCGTTTAAATATACACATAGATACTTGAATGTTAGTATGAGATGGTATGTGTTTCCATATGATTGTATCTGATCTGATGATGTTGAGGCATACATGCATGTTGCAGAACTATGATGTTAATGTATACTTGAATTTTGTAGAACATGCTGTTGAGGTATATGTGTATGTGGTAGAGCCATGGTATTGAGGATTACATATATGTCATAGATTCGTACGGTGGTGATTTTGATGTTGAGATCGTGTGACTGTCCTTACTGATTAGTTAGATGCCCATTAGATTTTGTGTTTCCTTCGGGATTCACCAATTTGTGTTTTCTTCGGGATTCACCAGTTTGTGTTTCTNAGATTTTGTGTTTCCTTCGGGATTCACCAATTTGTGTTTTCTTCGGGATTCACCAGTTTGTGTTTCTTCGAGATTCACCAGTTTGTGTTTCCTTCAGGATTCACCAATTTGTGTCTCCTTTGGGATTCACCAGAGGTAGAGGCATGCTTAACTACAGTAGGATAGGACTCAGTCTTCTTCTTGTTTCATGTGTATATGTGCCATAGGTGGGTATCTAGAGGACATAGATGCCCAGCCCGACCCCAGTAGTGGGGTTACTTACTGAGTATTTTATACTTATTCTTTCTCATGTTGTTGTTATAGGTAAGGGTAGAGATGCACCGGCGATGGACAAGTGCAATTCGTGATCGAGCCACTGGGACTAGTTTTTTTTTTCGCTTCCGTATATAGAGATTTAAAGTTCTTTTCATATTTCCCTTAATGTTAGTTTTGATGTTCGAACATGTTAGTAAGAATTGTTTTTCATATTTATTTATTAACCTTTACGATGTATTGGTACCCAAATCTTTTTTTCAAAGCTTGCATTTAATAAAGGACTTTTGAACTTCCTTATCTATTTAGCATTTATTTCAACATAAAGAAGTGTCATTTTAAGTGCCATGTATGCATGTATTTTAGTAACGGCCTAACTTAAGTCATAGGGGGTTAGGTCATTACACCTGATATGTGGACAATTCTTCAAAACCTTCTAAACCGCATCCAAGCAGTGCTCAGAGTCTCATTATCCATCTGCTTGAAGTTCAACACATCCTTTCGTCTTCTTGCGTTGACTGCTAGAGGGAAGAACTTCTTCATGAACCGTTCCACCAACCGGTCCTAGGACGTATTTTGTTTGGCTCCAATGAATGAGCCCACCTCTTAGCCTCATCCCTCAGTGTATATAGAAAGAGGTAAAGTCTGATACCTTCTGAGGTGATGCCAGGGATGGAGAAAGTACTGCACATCTCGACAAAGCTGGTAAGATGGGCATATGGGTGCTCACTTTGTAGACCTCCAAGTTGCCCCGTGTTTTGTATCATTTGGAGCATGACCGACTTTATCTCGAAACGTGCGTTCTCCTTAACAACTGGTCATGAAATTCTAGGCGAAAAGTTGTAGATATTGGGTGCCACATAATTCCTCATAGGGATCTTGCGGTCAGCAGTAAGAAAGACGGGATCTCATTTTTTTTCTTTTCATATTGCATCGTTCTTGGAAACCCACCTTCGTTTTGGCTTGCTCACATGGGTGTCATGCGAACATCCAACTACGAGCAGGTTCCTTTCACGACTTAACTCTTATTAAGTTGGGAATTTGATTTTCCCTTGCATTGATATTGGAGTTTGTATGATTTTTTTTTCTTTGGCAATGAACGCATTTTTCTAATAACCGCATCCACTTGATCGCATCTGCTCAGACCTTCCCCACCCCAAAATTTAGAGATGCACAAGGTTCTCATTGCGTTATTTTGGATAGAATAGACAAAACACTTAATCAAAATTTTGAAAAGAAGGTTTGAGGTGAGTCTTGAAGGATAAAAGATAAAGCAGTGCTATTGATACGAATTATCTAAGTGTTAGTCAGAAAATACAAAGTGTGGGAAATGTTTCTAAGGGTATGCATATATCATGGCAGCGCAATGAATAACACAAAAGAAAAGAGAAAGAACATCGCAATACTTGACAAAGGAAGATAAATAAGAGGCTAATGCATACAGAAAGAATTGTTACTCAGTTGTATTAAAAATTAACCAAGTATACAAAGAATTACAAATAACACAATACAAAATTTGAGCATGTACAAAGAATCAAGAAATAGCTTCTATACATAGAAATAATGAATGAAATAAAAATAAAAGAATGATCGCAAAAGAATTTGAAGGTTTATTGAGGACGAGATTCAGGAGAAGGATTTTGTGGAGGAACACGAGGAGCTTATTCAAAGTGCAAATGTTGCTGTAAGTGCGGAGGACCATGGGACATTGGACATAGGCTGTCAAGAAGTTGAAGTACTCATGGTTGCGCTCTTCTACTTGTCTTTCGTTCAGTTGGATCGTATAGATATTGCGTTGAACGTTGATCAACACCTGCCTTGTCATCGCAACACTACGTTGCAACTCTTCTTGTCGGGGGTGCCCCGTCTAATTATTGTGTGCAAACTTTTCGCTGGGCGAAAATTTGAAAACGGACCCAGGGGTTCAGAACGATGAGAAAAAGTCGTGTGCAAAGATGGTTTTGGGAACGGATCTCGTTTGGTGCCCCAATCGGCTATCGAGCCAGGCGAGGGTGCCCGGGGCCCAATTTTTGTACGCGAACTTTCCGGCATATGAAAAATTGAAAACAGACCCAGGGGTTCAGAACGATGAGAAAAAGCCATGCATGTAGACGGTTTTGGGAATGGAGCTCTTTCGGCGCCCCAAACGGCTGTCAGTACCGGCGGGGGTGCACTAGGGCCCAATTTTTGTGCACGAATTTTCCGACGGGCGAAAATTTAAAAATGGACCCACGGGTTCATAACGATCAGAAAAAATCGTGTGTGCAACGGTTTTGGGAACGGAGCTCGTTTGGGCCCTAAACGGCTATCTCGTTAGTGAAAGTTTGCACACAAAATTTGGGTCCCTAGGCACCCCCGCCGGGCCAGATAGCTGTGTGGGGTACGAAACGAGCTTTGTTCCCAAAGCCGTTAGTGCGCATGGCTTTTTCTCATCTTTTTGAACGTCTGGGACCGTTTTCGAATTTTCGCCCGCCGGAAAGTTTAAACACAAAAATTGCACCGGAGCCCCTTGTTGTGCTCGATAGCCGTTTGGAACACCAAACGAGCTCTGTGCGCACGACATTTTGTCATCGTTCTGAACCCCTGGGTCCGTTT
>NC_052355.1:10132088-10162187 GCF_009727055.1 Benincasa hispida | reverse complement strand
CCCGCGGCTCGATAGCAGTTTGGGCCCCAAATGAGCTTCGTTCCTAAAATCGTCTGCGCACGGCTTTTTCTCAACGTTCTGAACCCCTGGGTTCGTTTTCAAATTTTCGCTCGTAGGAAAGTTTGCACACAAAAATTGGA
Organism: Benincasa hispida; assembly: GCF_009727055.1. NCBI lineage: Eukaryota > Viridiplantae > Streptophyta > Magnoliopsida > Cucurbitales > Cucurbitaceae > Benincasa > Benincasa hispida. Next base: position 10,162,047 of record NC_052355.1, on the reverse strand, counting down.
CCCGGGGCACCCCCCCCCCCGGGGAAATAGCTGTTTGGGGTACGAAACGAGCTTGTTCCCAAAGCCGTCAGTGTGCATGGCTTTTTCTCATCTTTTGAACCCTGGGATCGTTTTCAAATTTTCCCCGCCAGAAAGTTCAAACACAAAAAACTGGACCTGGGGCCCCTCGTTGTGCTCGATAGCCGTTTGGGACACCAAAACAGCTCTGTGCGCACGACTTTTTGTCATCGTTCTGAACCCCTGGGTTCGTTTTCATTTTTTCCCACCAGAAAGTTCGCGCACAAAAATTGGCCCTAAGCTCTCCGTCGGCTCGATAGTCTTGGGCACAAACGAGCTCTGTTCGCAAAACCGTATGCGTGCAGAAACTTTTTTCTCATCGTTTTGAACCCCTGGTCTATTAAATTTTCGCCCGCTGAAAAGTTGGGCACAAAAATTTGGCCCCAGAGCACCCCGCAGGCTGGATAGCAGTTTGGGGCCCTAAATGAGCTTCATTCCCAAAATCGTCTGCGCACGGCTTTTTCTCATCGTTCTAACCCCGGCTCTGTTTTCAAATTTTTGCCCGCCGAAAAGTTCACGCACAAAAATTGGGCCTCGGGGCACCCGCCCCAGGTCCGATAGGCGTTTGGGGCACCAAGCGAGCTCCGTTCCCAAAACCTTCTGCGCACACGACTTTTTCTCTCACATTCTAAACCCCTGGGTTCATTTTCAAATTTTTGCCTGCCGGAAAGTTCGTGCACAAAAATTGTGCCCCGGTGCACCCCCACCAGTCTTGCGAAAATTTGAAAACGGACCCAGGGGTTCAGAACGATGAGAAAAAGCCGTGCACAGACGATTTTGGGAACGAAGCTCGTTTGGGGCCCCAAACTACTATCGAGCCCGACGTGGGTGCCCTGGGGCCAAATTGTTGTGCCCGAACTTTTCAACGGGCGAAAATTGAAAAAAACCCAGGGGTTCAGAACGATGAGAAAAAGTTGTTCGCGCATACGGTTTTGGGAACGAAGCTCTTTTGGTGCCCCAAACGGCTATCGGGCCCAACAAAGGTGCCCTGGGTCCCAAATTTTGTAAGCGAACTTTCCGACGTGCAAAAATTTGAAAACAGACCCAGGGTTTCAGAACGATGAGAAAAAACCGTGTGCGTAGACGGTTTTGGGAACAAAGTTCGTTTCAGGCCCCAAACGGCTATCAGGCTCGGCGGGAGAGCCGCAGGTGCCAATTCTTGTGCGAGAACTTCCCAATGACTGAAAATTTGAAAACGAACCTAGGGGTTCAGAACGATGAGAAAAAGTTGTGCACGTAGACGATTTTAGGAATAGAGCTCTTTTGGTGCCCCAAAGGCTGTCGGGACCGACGGGGGTGCCCTGGGGCCCAATTTTTGTGCGCGAACTTTCTGGTAAACGATAATTTGAAAACGGACCCACGGGGTCAGAACGATGAGAAAAAGCCATGCGTGCAGACGATTTTGGGAACAGAGCTCGTTTGGTTCCCCAAACGGCTATCGGGCTTGGCGGGGGTGCTCCGGGGCCCAATTTTTGTGCGTGAACTTTCCGGCGGGTGTAAATTTGAAAACAAACCCAAAGGTTTAGAACGATGAGAAAAACCCGTGCGCCAAACGGTTTTTGGAACGGAGCTCGTTTGGTACCCCAAACGACTATTGGTCCCGACAGGTGTTCAGAACGATGAGAAAAAGTCGTGCGCGCATATGGTTTTGGGAACAGAGCTCATTTGGTGCCCCAAACGACCATCGGACCCGGCACATGTACCCTAGGGCCCAATTTTTGGGCGCGAACTTTGCAGTGGGCAAATATATGAAAATGGAGCCAGGGGTTCAGAATGATGAGAAAAATTCGTGCGCGCAGATGGTTGTGTGAATGGAGCTCGTTTGCTGCCTCAAACTGCTATTGAGCCCTGCGAGGTGCCCCGGGGCTAATTTTTGTTCCCGAACTTTTCAGCAAGTGAAAACTTAAAACGGACCCAGGGGTTCAGAACGATGAGAAAAAGTCGTGCGCGCATACGGTTTTGGGAATGGAGCTCGTTTGGTGCCCCAAACAACTATCGAGCCCGGCAAAGTGCCTTGTGGCCATATTTTTATGTGCGAACTTTCTAGCAGGCAAAAATTTGAAAACGGACCCAGGGATTCAGAATGATGACAAAAAGTCGTCTGCATAGACGATTTTGGGAACAGAGCTTATTTAGTACCGCAAAAATAGTTATCAGGCCCGGTGAGGGTGCCCCGGGTCCCAAGTTTTGTGCTCGAACTTTTCGACAAGTGAAAATTTGAAAACGGACCAAGGGGTTCAGAAAGATGAGAAAAAGCCATGCGCGCAGACGGTTTTGGGAACAGAGCTCATTTCGTGCCCCAAACGGCTATTAGGCTCAGTGGGGGTGCCTTGGGGCCGAATTTTTGTGCATGAACTTTCCTGCGGACAAAAATTTGAAAACGAACCCGAAGGTTAAGAATGATGAGAAAAAGACATGCGCTAGACGGTTTTGGAAACGGATCTCGTTCGGTGCCCCAAACGGTTATCGGGCCCAAAGGCACGTGTGCAAACTTTCCGGCGGGCGAAAATTTGAAAATGGACCCAGGGGTTCAGCACGATGAGAAAGAGTCGTGTGCGCAAACGATTTTACGAATGGAGGTCGTTGGTGCCCCAAACGGCTATCCCTCGACGAGGGTGCCCCGAGGCCCAAATTTTGTGCACGAACATTCCGACGGTAAAAATTTGAAAATAGACCCAGGGGTTCAAAACGATGGGAAAATGTCGTGTGCGCAAACGGTTTTGGGAACGGAGCTCATTTGGTGCCCCAAACGGCTATTGGGCTCGGCGGGGCTACCTCGAAGCCTAATTTTTGTTTGCGAACTTTCTTCCGGGCGAAAATTTGAAAACGAGCCCAGGGGTTCAGAACGATGAGAAAATCCATGCGAGCGAATAGTTTTGGGAACGAAGCTCGTTTGGTGCCCTAAACGGCTATCGGGCCCAGCGAGGTGCCCTAGGGCCTAATTTTTGTGCGTGAACTTTTCGATGGGCGAAAATTTGAAAAGGGACTTAGGGGTTCAGAACGATGAGAAAAAGCTGTGCGTGCAGATGGTTTTGGGAACAAATCTCGTTTTGTGACCCAAACGACTATTGGTATTATCGCAGGTACCCCAGGGCCCAATTTTCGTGCACGAACCCTCTGGTGGGCGAAAATTTGAAAACGGATCCAGGGGTTTAGAATGATTAGAAAAAGCTATGCGCATAGACGGTTTTAGGAATGGAGCTCGTTTGGTGCCCGAAAATGCTATCAGGCCTAGTGGGGTGCCACGGTGCCAAATTTTTGTACGGGATTTTTCGGCAGGCATGTAAGACCCTAACACTAAATCTAAAGAGGGAGGTTAAATAGAAAAAAATCCTAAGTGACCAAAAGGCCTATGAAGGGCTTATCCAAAAAGGTGACCAAAAGGCCTATGAAGGGCTTAAACATGTTGGATGCAAGAATGCATGGAGGATGGAAGCAAAAAGACTTGAAAAATGGCTAAGGGTTGCATACAACCAATGCAAAGGCATACAAAAGCCATGTGGACATGGGCAGGAGGCATGCATCGAGTGAGCATGCTAGGCGCGCAGGCTATGCGTTGAAGCCAAACGCACAGCCCATGCGTCAAAGATAAGCACACAGGTCGTGCGTCAAGCGTGCAGCCCATGCGTCGATGGTGTATGTCGAGCGCCCTGCCTATGCGTCAAATGGGTAAGTGGGCAAGCCATCTTCTGTGTCAAAGCACTACCGAGTCTGCCGAGCAGCCATGCGTCGATGCCTTATGCCAAGCGCACGCCCACGCAACCGAGCGTGCCTATGCGGCCAAGTGCACAAACGCCCAGGCAGCACGCCCATGAGTCGATGGTCAGCACCGTGCGTCCATGCTTAGTAGGCCGAGCAAGCATTCCTAGTAAGCCATGCATCAAGGGTGAACGGCCACCCTATGCGTTGGTGATGGCCAACTCATGCGATGGCTAAATGGGACTTTGATGAAGGAAAGGTGAGTTGCTATGCGTTAAGGATAAAAGGTAAGGCTAATTGATGGAAAACTTCAAAGGAAGATGCCAATGGTATACGAGCATAAGTCTTAAACAATTTAAGTAGAGAAATATGTTAAGTATTTAAGTGATTTAGGTGGCAAAGGAGGATCACACAAAGTTCTAGTAGAAGGTGGACAAAGGAGATTTCAAACAATGGAAGTCTTATCACCATAAGCAGGAGGTGGGTGAAGGAGATTTCATGCAAAAAAGGAGATTTTGGCTGGCAAGCTGAGATGAGAACAACTCAAGGCTAGGCTGGGTACACTAAGTGTTGGAAGCTCCAAAGGGAGACAAATGGGAGTTGAGTTGTCACAAGGGGGTGAGTTTGGAATGGCTATAAATAGAGGGGTTGGGCAAGAGGAATTTATTCATACCATCATCTAAATCTTGTGTTGAGAGCATATTTAGAGTGTTATGTTTGAGTTATTTAGGCTGCCAAGTTGATTGGAGATCAAAAGAAACAAAGGTTGCGTTGGTGAGGCATTGAGTCAGCCGAACGCACACCCAGCCCACACCTTGCACNTGAGAAAAAGTCGTGTGCCAAACAGTTTTGGGAACGGAGATCGTGCCCCAAACGTTTATCGGGCCCTGGGGGACGTGTGCTAACTTTTCGGTGGGTGAAAATTTGAAAACGGTCGTAGAGGTTCAGAACGATGAGAAAAAGCCATGCGCGCAGACGGTTTTCAGAACGAAGCTCGTTTGTTGCCCCAAACGGCTATCGAGCCCAGACTACCGGCTATCGGGACTGGCAAGGGTACTCCAGGGCCAAATTTTTGTGCGCAAACTTTCTGGTGGGCGAAAATTTGAAAGTGGATCAAGGGGTTCAGAACGATGAGAAAAAGTCGTCTGCGTAGACAGTTTTGGGAACGGAGCTTGTTTTACACACCCTCTCTCAGACTACCTGCTAGCTTAGTCAGGGAGATGGCGTGAAGCCAACAGACATCGTCCTCCTCTAATGACACCTATTGACCGTGCTGAATCGTTAAACCTGATAAACATACTAATCCTAGATTTAAAATACTTTACATGTAACACAACATAGCGGAATCCCTGAAAACCTTTAGACACATATGAAGTGCAGTCCTGACATAACTCGATTTGGAAAATAACCTAATAGAGATATCACAACCAAAAACATATCCAACTGGGGATTACACAACCACGACATCTAGTGCTTACACAACCATAAACTATCCAGTTCTTACAAAGACATTTACAATATAAACAAACACAATGTACAACTCCAACCACGTATGAAGCTTGATCTGGAAGCTTTTAGCAGAAAACAGACTTTGGCAGTTATCAGGCATCGGGAGCTCGATCTCTACCTGAAAAGTGGGAAAACATTTTGAAAGAGTGAGCTACAAAGCCCAGTGAGTGACTAAATTTAAAACTATAAATCCGCAAATCAGAACACGTGATAAACCTTTAAACGTATAAATCTGTTCAATCAAAGCGTTAAACATAAATGTGTAACGCTAAAAGCTTTCTCAAATGTTCTGCAAGTACGTCATTAAAATCTAGCAAGGCATATCAAGTATATAAAACATTTTAACTAACATGACAAATCAATGTTGTGTAGGGCACGCCCAATACAACCAACGTTTACTAGCTTTATGATGTAGTGGGGCCTGCCCAGCACTCCCATCGTCTTTGTTGTAGTGGGGCCCGCCCAGCACTCCCGACAGCATCGTTGTCACGGAGTACACTCAACGTCAACAAAGGAATATAACCTTTGTGCACACGGTACCATATAGCCTCGGGCTCAATATCTCAGTCATGTAGTCAATAAAAGTCTCAGAAAACCACATGAAAACATTAAAACATGTCTGCTTATCTTTATCTTTCGTAAAACTCAAGCTTTTATCGGCTTGCTCGTGAAAAACTGAAAATCTTTAAACAAGTACTCGCTAATTACATTACTTTACCTTTGAATTGTATCATTTTTGCAACTACTTTTAGGATTCACATAATCACGTGCTCGTATATAAACCTCATTTAGAAAAATCTAAGCTTCAAAACTATTGCTTGAAACCATTCATTGAAATCATGTATCATTCATAAGTTCATATTTAAGCATGTAAACCATTTAAGCATAAATTACAGTTTAGAAATCATTTTTGAAAATTTGTTTTGTTCACTCACAGTCTTGGCTAGTTCCCTGGTCTGTAGACTCGGCCTATTTCCTCTTGGCCTATCAAACAACTGAAACCGAGCATCAGAACTATAAATTGTCTTGCACTCCCCTCACTATGGATTATATTTGTGGCCATTTATTACCATGTGTAGTCAGCTAATCCTTCATAGGTTTGTCGTAATCTCGACTGGGTCATAAAGCCGTTTTACCCCCAGAGACTACATCTTATTCCTTAAGTTCCACTGATCCTCTAATGAACAATTAGTTTAAGGTCCAACCTATAAACCGAACCCCTAAGTCAAGGAGAGGGTGGGGCCCCTTGTAAGACCTAGATTCATTTATAAAGGGAACAATTCTATCTACTATCCCTATAACGGATAGGAGTGAATTCCGTCTTGCACCCTATATTCACAGCTATCCACCCGATCTTACCCCTGAAATGGGATGCTTATTGGGCCAGCGATGATGAGCTGATGTCACCTATGCAGATCTAAGGATAATTCCGAGTGAACAGGAGTTCATAGTTAGCTTAGGATTAGTTAGCTTAGGATTAAGATTAAGTTACCTAGGTCATTAATTAACGAAATAGTCAGTTTTATACATAAAACGACATTTTGAATGTAAAAAGTGACTATTTCATGGTTCAGTCTTATGCAAACTCATTGCATAGGATGTCCATAGTCACATATCTCTATATGAACGATTCAGGATCACATCGTTTGTACTAACTACAAAGTGGGCCTCATCCATAGTGTCCCCAGAATAAGGCACCCAACCTTATTCATATACTATAGACCATTTTGGCTATAAATTTGAACTTGATCCACATTTATGTCACTACATAATGTTCAAACTACATTAAATAGTCTCAGAACCTTAGTTTATTGGATTCAAGATTACAATTTCAATAACAACTTTATCGAAAAACAAAACAGAATATGTTTATTAATTTAAAAGCTACGAGTTTTAGGACATAAAATCCAACAAATAAAGGCGGTGGATTTGAGAAAGATAGTTGCATTGATAGATGCAATGAGTATGTGATGAACGGGTTGAGAAGATCTTTAGCTAACGTTACTCGAGAATGCGTCAATAACCGCGATGTAAATTTGATGCTCGTAAGTCTAGAACGCATGTGTTGAATGCAAAATGTCCATAGAGCTTATCCCTAAGTCTCTACTCTTGGCCTATGCATTGATGTAAAATGTATGAAAGCAAGGTGACAGCATATAATCATATCTTATCGCTAAGATACATGCGATGCGTTAATAACAAATAGTGCTCATTTCTAGGCACCTATCTCTCGTTTATGCGTTCTAATCTGGTTCTTCCAAACCTAGATTCTGACCTGACCTTCCCAAGTCTAGATCCTGTCCTTAGACTACCCTCCCAAGTATCTCTAATAGACGAATGAAGTATTCATAAACAAGACAATCGAAAGAATGAGGATTCCCTCATTATGCTAGCTAATTACTTCTCAGCCTATTAAACTAATTTAGCTACTCATGCGTCAACAACATAGAGTGAATAGATATAGAGAAAGAAATTTAATTCTTATAAATAAGTTGAATACAAAATGACAGTGGAAATTAAAGGTAGAGAGCCTAGTAGCAATTACTTGTTGACCAAGGCTTTTTACACTGAATCTATATTATGATCTAAAGATGTTCTCGCTTCCGAAGGCGTTAGCCCTCTCTCTGTCTTGGAGCTTCCAGTGCTTTCCCAAGCTTACCGGAACAATCTACCAGCACACTTTCTTCCTCGCATCCGCCTTAAAATGAAAGAAAACTATGGACACAGGTATGAACTTGTAAAGTGGTGAATTAATTGACTGCTTAGCCCCTTCTCTGAAGAATGGCCTTGGTATTTATAGAGCTTCCATGGTGAAAGGTGGCTTCTCTCTCCTGGTTGTACAAATGGGATAGCTTTAATTCCTAACTGATGTGTCGGATAATTGTCACCGATAAAGCTGAATGTACTTCGTTACCGTTATCGGCTGTCAACTTAATTTGGATCTGACTGTCATCAGCTTTCCTGCGGGCAAAAATTTGAAAACGGACCCAAGGGTTCAGAACCATGAGAAAAATTCATGTGCGCAGATGGTTTTGCGAAGGAGCTCGTTTGATGCCCAAATGGCTATCGGGCTCAGTGGGGGTGCCCAGGGCCCAATTTTTGTGCGCGAACTTTTCAGCGGGTGAAAATTTGAAAACGGACTCGATGGTTCAGAACGATGAGAAAAGGTCGTGCGCACAGACGGTTTTGGAAACGGAGCTCACTTGGTGCCAAAACGGCTATCAGGCCCGGCGGGGGTCGCTACGGCCGAATTTTGTGCACGAACATTCCAGCGGGTGAAAATTTGAAAATGAACCCAGGTGTTCAAAATCAATGAGAAAAAACCGTGTGCGCAGATGGTTTGGGAACGGGCTCGTTTGGTGCCCCAAATGGCTATCGGGCCCGATGGGGTTGCCTCTAGGGCTAAATTTTTGTTGATCGAACTTTCCGACAGCGAAATTTAAAAATATCCCGATGGTTCAGAACGATGAGAAAAGGTCGTGCGCACAGAACGGTTTTGGTAATAGAGTGAGTTTGGGGCATCAAACGGCAATCGAAACACGGCGGGGTGCTGCCCCGGGGCCAATTTGGTGCCCAAACTTTTCGACCGGGGAAAATTTGGAAAACTGACCTAGGGGTTTTAGGATGATGAAAAGCCATACACATAGACGGCTTTTGGGAAGGAGGTCGGTTGGTACCCCAAACGGCTATCAGGCGCTAGGGGTTCCCTGGGGCTCAATTTTGTACGTGAAATTTCTGGCTGGACGAAAATTTTCAAAACGGTCCCAGGGGTTCAGAACAATGAGAAAAAGTTCGCGTAAGAAGACGGTTTTGGGAACGGAGATCGGTTGGTACTTCAAATGGCTATCGCCCCCAGCGGAATGCCCTGGGCCCCAATTTTTTGTGCGTGAACTTTCGCGATGGGTTGAAAATTTGAAAGACTGAACCCAGGGGTTCGAAAACAATGAAGAAAAGCCATGCGCGCTGATGGTTTTGAGGACGGAGCTCGTTTGATGCCCCAAACGGCTATCGACCCGGCAGGGTGCCCTGGGCACAATTTTTGTCCCTGAATTCCGGCTTGTGAAAATTTGAAAATGGCACCCAATGGTTAAGAAAGATGAGAAAAAGTCTGCACGTAGACGGTTTTGGTAACGAAGCTTGTTTTTGTGCCCTAACCAGCTATCGGGCCGGCGAGGGTGGCCTCGGGCCAAACCCGTGCGCGTAGATGGTTTTGGAAACGGAGCTCGTTTGGTCAAAAAACGGCTATCGGCCGTGGCGGGGGTGCCTTGGGACCAAATTTTTTGGTCGAACTTTCCGGTGGGCGAAAATTTGAAAAACGGGCCGAGGTTTCAAAAAGATGAGAAAATTCGTGCGCACAGACGTTATAGAAGCAGAGGTTGTTTAAATGTCCCAAACGACTATCGAGCCCGACGGGGGTCCCTAGGCCCAATTTTTGTGTGCGAACTTTCCAGCGGACGAAAATTTGAAAAACGGACCAGGGTTCAGAACAATGAGAGAAAGCCATACGCGTAGACGGTTTTGGGAATGGAAGCCTCGTTGGTGCCCCAAACAGATATCGAGCTCGGCAGGGGTGCATCGGGGCCCAATTATTATGTGCGAACTTTCCGACGGTCGAAAATTTGAAAACGGACCCCAAGGTTCAGAACAATGAAAAAAGCCGGGAGCGCAGACAGTTTTGGGTACGGAGCTCGTTTGGTGCCCAAAAATGGCCATCGGACTCGGCGGGGTTGCACTGGGGGCCAATTTTGTGTGAGAACTTTTTGGGGGCGGAAAATTTGAAAAAAGGACCTAGGGGTTCAAAACGATGAGAAAAAGCCATGTCCACAGACGGTTTGTCAGCAAAGCTTGTTTTGGTGCACCAAACGGCATCGGGGCTAGTGGGGGTGTCCCGAGCCCAATTTTTTGTGTGCGAACTTTCTGGTGGGTGAAAATTTGAAAAACGGACCCAGGGGAAGAATGATGGAGAAAAGCATGCACCCAGACGATTTTGGGAACGGGCTCGTTTGGGCCGCCAAACGGCTTATCAGACAGAGGTTGCCCTGGGGCACAATTTTCGTGCGCGAACTTTCCGTGTGGGAGAAAAATTTAAAAATCAGCCAAAGGTATCAGAACAGATTACAGAGGAGAAAATCATGCGCACAGATAGTTTTGGGAACGGAAGCAGTTTGGTGCCCCAACTGGCCTAGGGCCCAACGGGGGTGCCCCCGGGGCCCAATTCTTGTGCACGAACTTTTCGGGAGGTGAAAATTTGAAAACGAACTAAGGGGTTCAGAACGATGAAAAAAAGCCATGCATAGCGACAGTTTTTGGGAAGGGAGCGTGTTTTGGTCCCTAAACTGTTTCGAGTTCAACGGGGTTATCTTCAGGGGCAAATTTTTGTGCGCGAACTTTCCGGTGCCGAAAATTTTAAAACGGACCCATTGGTTCAGAAGATGAGAAAAAAGACATGTGCGCAGCACAGTTCTAGGAACGGAGCTCGTTTTGCCCAAAACGACTATCGGGCCAAACGGGGTACCTCCGAGGCCAATTTTTTGAAAACGGACCCAGGGGTTTAGAACGATGAGAAAAAGCCATGCACACGAACGGTTTTAAGAACAGAGCTCGTTTCCTGCCCCAAACAGCTATCGGGCTCGATGGGATTGCTCCGGGGCCCAATTTTTCTGCTCGAACTTTTCGGTAGCGAAAATTTGATAACAAACCCAGGGGTTCAGAACGATGAGAAAAAGTCGGGTGCGCAGACGGGTTTGGTAATGGAGCTTGTTTGGGGCAACAAATGGCAATCGGACACTGAAGGGGTGACCCGAAGCCTAATTTTTGTGCCCGAACTTTTCGGTGGGCAAAAATTTGAAAACGGACCCAAGGGTTCAGAACGATTAGAAAAAGCGATGCACATAGATGGTTTTGGGAATGGATGTCGTTTAGTACCCCAAACGGTTATCAGGTCCGACAAGGGTGCCCCGAGGCTCAATTTTTGTTCACCAACTTTTCGGGGGATGAAAATTTGAAAATGAACCCAAGGGTTCAGAACGATGAGAGAAAGCCATGCGCGCAGACGATTTTGGGAACGGAGCTGGTTTGGTGCCCCAACGGATATCGGGCCCGACAGGGTGCCCTAGGGCCCAATTTTTATGCGCTAACTTCTTAGCGGGCGAAAATTTGAAAACGGACCCAGGGTTTCAGAACAATGAGAAAAAGTCGACAGCACAGACGGTCGGAGCTCGTATGGTGCCAAAAATGACTATCAGACCCGGCGGGATTGCACCGGGGGCCAATTTTTGTGCGCGAACTTTCCAGCGGGCGAAAATTTGAAAACAAACCAAGGGGTTCAGAATGATGAGAAAAAGTCGTGCGCGTAGATGGTTTTGGGAACGGAACTCGTTTGGTGCCTGAAACGACTATCAGGCCCTTGGGGGTGCCTCGGGGCCCAGTTTTTGTGCCCAAATTTTTCGGTGGACAAAAATTTGAAAACAGACACAGGGGTTCAAAACGATGAGAAAAAGTGCGCACAGACGGTTTTGGGAACGGAGCTCGTTTGGTGCCCGAAATGGCTATTGGGCCGGGTGGTGCCCCGGGGCCCAATTTTTGTGTTCGAACTTTCTAGCTGGTGAAAATTTGAAGACCAGGTTAATGAAGACCGAAGGGTTTCCTCGATCCCTTTGATAACTATACTGATAGAAACAATGGCTCTCCTGATTGTGATTCTCGTCCCAACCTAAAGTTGGGTGATCCCACAAACAAGGGTTGTAGATGTTGCCAAATGATTCATCGTAGACAACATATACGAGTTGATGATTCCATGGGCAGACTTCTACTGGATGTCCCTCTCCACATTGGACGCAAATCATTGCGGCCACGTGAGTCAATGCATTAACTTGCACTGATCCTCGAGAGAGAGTTCTTTGTTGGTTAGCCATCGTCTGGAGAAGTGAGGTCATTGTGGTCATCTAATCGACCAGTGCACTCATTGGATTGGTTGACACATCGACACTTTCTACTCTTTCTCGCTTGTGATTTCTTACCTCGAACACAATATCAATCCACTCATCAGATTGTCGCGAGATGCGATTCAATATGTTCTTTGCTTCCGTATATGACTTGTTCATTAATCCTCCTTCTACGGAGGCATCAGCAACTTCTTGCGTTGATTGGTCTAAGCCATTGTAAAATGTTTCCATCAGAATACTATCGAGAATCTCGATATGCGGACAACTCTTCACTAACTATTGGAATCACACCCAGGCGGTGCTTAAGGTTTCGTAACCCTTCTGTTCAAAATTCAACACATCCCTTCGTCTTCTTGCATTGACAGTTGGAGAAAAGAATCTGTTCATGAACCTATCAACCAACTGCTCCCATCCATTAATCTCGTCTGGCTCTAACGCTTGAGCCCACCTCCTTGATTCATCCCGTAGTGTGTAAGGGAACAAATATAGTTTAAGCCCTTCTTGAGCTACACTAGGCATGGAGAATGCACTACACATGTCTACGAAATTTGTCAAATGAGCGTGTGGGTCTTCTCCTTGTAATCCTCAAAATTGTCCCACATTCTAAATCATCTGCAGCATAATAGGTTTTATCTCAAAGCTTACATCCCCCTCAACTATGGGTCTTGAAATTCCTGGTGAGAAGTTATAAAAATTCAGCACCACATATACCCTCATAGGGATGTTTTGGTCAACCACAAAAAATACTGGATCTTGCACTAGCAAAGTGTCCATTTGGTTTCTTATGGGTTCCACATTCTCATTAGCCATGCTTCTTCACCAATTAATTCGGTCTTGATGAACTCTTGCGCGAATAATACACTTGATCTCTTGGTCCACTTAAAATTACAAGATCACTCCAACACTCATAAACCGTCAGACTGCTCTCCATATTGAACAGTCAGTACAAAGAGATCTGTCCTGCACATATCACAAAAATATTCAACACTAATCGTTAACCAATCCCCAGCAACGGCGCCATAAACTTGATGTTACGTAAACTATACAATGATTCAAGCAAGGATACAAGTCCATCCCCGTAACTAGTTCCCCGGCAACGGCGCCATAAACTTGATGTACGCATAAATATATGCGATGCTTAGATGATGTGATACTACTTCTAGATATGTGATGTTAATGGATGTTCTTGTAGTATGCTATGCATTGTCACAAGTTTCATTGCGTTGGAACCAAGTATAAGTCCACCACAAGTTTAGGTGTGATCCGAGGTCGAACAAAGGGACTGTTTGAGGTTATTGTGTTATGTTTGTGATACATGCGACCAGGTTTTTCAATTTTTAAAAAGTGTTTATGTACAAGTATTTATATGCGATAAAGTAAAGTAAAGCAGTAAAATGCGATAATAAAATAAAGTGCAATAAACCAAAGTTAGGATGATACAAGATACAAGTTTCATGATACAAGATACTGAGATCAAGGCTAGCTGTGAAGATTATACGATTGTGTAATGTGGTGGCAAGTCTTATGTGTGAAGCAGAAAAGAAAAAGTAACTAATATAAACAACGCAAGTTCCTTAATTGCGTTAATGATATAATTGTGGTTCCGCTTTTCCCTTGGCATACACCTCTTGGTGATCGGCTGCATTGCCACACGTCTGTGGTGAAACAGAGACGAACGTAATGAATGCAAGGTTTCTTCCATGTCTGGAAGTACTACTCGCTTTAGTTAACGCATTCTTCTAACCTTTTCTCGATAGATCATAATGGCATCTTCACTTCTGCTTTCACAGGTGAAGATGCCGTCTAGCATGCCTTAGCTAAACGCATTTATCTCTTTAACCCAGATTAAGTTACTCGTTTAATCTATATTAACTACCAAGGGATTAATAAGTCTTTATGAGGAGAACGATAAACGGAGGGACGAAAATAGATAGAAAAGGGAATATAAAAGCGATCGAGACGTTTAATATTTCTATTCAGCATCTGATACATTATTTTGTGAATGAAGAAATAAAGAAGATGCAATACAATGATGAATAGAGTTAGAAACAAATACAAATAAGTGCCAACGTCTTGGTGCCGATCTGGATAGAGATTTGCTTGCTGGTGTGGATGAATCGTGCAGAAGGATGAGCTTCCCTCTCAGGCTTGCTAAACCGGTAGCAGGGATCTGACTATAGAGCTTCGCGGCAGGGATCTGGCATAATAGCACTAAGACTCACCTCTCGACCTTGTCGCTTCTCTTCCTGGATTTCTTCTGATCAGCACTCCGCTCAGCCTCTCTCTCAATAACATAATATCAATTAGTCTCGTATCCAGTAACATCTTTTTCTCTGAATTCTATGGGGTTATTTATAGGTGATGATCTTTGACTCTGGCCTTATGGACCCCACTTTTTGTTATGGAAATTCCGAAGATGGAGGAATAAATATTCCTTCTGTTAAGCAATCAAACCGTCAAATCTGCACAGTCGTTGGTTGTACACTTGTCACAATCCTCTGTATTTGCACTGCTCAGTTGTATCTTTCGATTGGGTGCTCGCATGCAGTGTTGTTTTTATAACCGCATGTGGTTGAAATTCAGCTCTGGATCGACTGTCGCATTGCGCTGTCATTGCATTGNTTGTTTTTATAACCGCATGTGGTTGAAATTCAGCTCTGGATCGACTGTCGCATTGCGCTGTCATTGCATTGATCGTTTCTTCATTGTGGTTCGACGGGCGCAATGTGACAGAGATGCGTTGGTCAGTTCTTCTTGAGCCTTGCTCGCAAACGGTGACTTGGTTTCCTACAAAAAAGAGTAAAAATCTCCTTTTCTTCCATCTTAATGATCTTAGTGGGTGTAATTGCGATAATTATTGTACTTCTAAGCTAATTTGCATACAATCGACGCATATTTACTCACTTTTGGCCGCAATATCTAGATAAGGCAGCATAAATAACTTGTAATTCTACAAGTTATCAGTTACTTGTTATATAAAACTTATATATAGTAATGACCAGACATTGCATGAAGCATGACACATAGGTTTATTTTATAAATGTTGTAAACACCTCGTTGTGCACAATGGTTTTAGTTGTTTCTTTTTAAAAGTTAAAGAGAAATTAGAACTAAAAGGAATAAGAAAGACATGCATGCTCACTTAGGTTTAATTCATGGTTTTAAAGTGTTTAAAACTTGGATCACATATACCTAAGATCACGGTTCTAATATGATTAGAAACCCGAAGGCTTTAATCTTTTCATCAGTTTAATAGGATTAAATTGGCTAATAAAAGGTTAAAGTGTAGCAAATCTATCTATAAGGGACCTTTTGTCTAAGGCGGGTTCTGGCTAGGCTGGGGTATTTAAGTTGACGAAAACGTAACACCCCTACCTGGGAACTTACTTGGAAAGATGAATTAGATAGATTTGATGCATGCATGTAAGTTAAGGACAGTCCATTAAAGTGTTTAAATGTGACTACTTGAACTTGTTCATATTTCATAGACAAACGTTGTTTATGAGAAGAGTTTAAAAAGACGACTTAGACTAAAATCAATAGCCAGATTGTCTAGGTTAATGAATCCCTAGATAGAACATTCAGTGAGAGGTACTTGGGGCATAAGATGCTTTACTTAAACCTTTCACGTTTCTTCTAAATAGTCCACACCATGAGACCTATCCTTGGCCTCACGGTGTTTTGCGTGTCCCCCAAATGGATGGTGTTTGGGTATGTCAATATCAAGGTGGATGGAAAGAGTGTTCATAGTAAGTGGGAGTGGGAAGTGCAACAGCATATCCCTGAGTCTCCCCTGTTAGGTTGAATAAAGTTACTGCGCATTGCCTCTAGGCACCTTGGGAGTGTCCCCTTAAAGGATGGCAGTCTTGCGTGTGTCTTTATTTGATCTCCTGTAAGAGGATAAGGTAACTTAGTCTCTTTTCCCAATCTTTTTCTTCCTTATGGTGGGCTCATTAGGGTGGGACTCTGGCATCGAAAGCGAGGGGTTACACTTACGCTGAATAGTTAAAGGTTAACGATTCTGGGCCGAAAAATTGTGGTTGTTAAGTTCAGTTCCAAGAGTTGGTTCTGCTTAATTGTTGAAAAAGTCTCATCCCAGCGAAGGGGCAACTGATCACCCCACCAGTGGCGTTTGTCCTGCCTCACTGGGGCATCATTTCAAAATAGAAGTCTATAACTTAGGGTACTTGAAATTGGTTTGCAAAACTGATTGGTTTAAAAGTGGTTTAGCAAAATATAATAAAGTTTGTTCATTTTTCAGCAACATTTTCAAAATGGCAACAGCCATGTTAGCATTGCTAAGCACCGAAAACCTTACTGGCGATAATTTCGCAACATGGAAATACATGATCACGACGATCCTGATCATCGAGGATCTCATGTTCGCTCTCACGGAGGCTTGTCCTCCTATTCCAGCTCTGAATTCCGCTCGAAATATTCGGGAGGCATACGAGCGATGGATAAGGGAGAATGAGAAGGCTCGAGCCTACATCTTGGTAAGTCTTTTTGAAGTCTTGGCCAAGCAACATGAGCCTATGATCTCAGCGCGTGAGATCATGGAGTCCCTGCGGGGGATGTTTGGATAACCGTCTGAACAGCTTATGCATGAGGCTCTTAAATACATATTCAACTCCAAAATGGAAGAAGGTACATATGTTTGTGAACATGTGCTAAACATGATGGTCCACTTTAATGTGGCGGAGTTGAATGGGTCTACCATTGATGAGGGCATCCAGGTTAGCATAATCCTGCATTCTTTGCCGGAGAGCTTCCTGCACTTTTTTAGTAATGTGATTCTTAACAAAGTTAAATATAATCTTACAAATCTCCTCAACGAGTTGTAGACATACCAATCTTTACTGAAAAGTAAGGAAACGCAGAAGGTTGAGGCAAACGTTGCTTCATCCTTCAAGACGTTCCATAGAGGTTTGACCTCAGGAACAAAGTCTGCACCTTCTGCTTCTAACTCTAAAAAGGGGAAGAAGAAGAAGAGTGGTAAGGGAAAAGGGAAGGCACCTGCTAACCCACCGACTGTCGCCCCAAGGAGGCATCCACAGGTTGCTAAGGGAAAGTGTTTCCACTACAACCAAGATGGACACTAGAAGAGGAATTGTCCTCGGTATCTGAAACAGAAGAAAGCAGCCAAGGCTAAGGCCAAAACAGCTAAAGGTAAATGTGATTTACTTGTGCTTGAAACTTGATTAGTGGAGAATGATGATTGTGCCTGGATAATTGATTTGGGCGCCACTAATCATGTTTCTTCTTCTTTTCAGGGGATTAGATCTTGGCGACAGCTGGAGGCTGGTGAGATGACGATGCGAGTAGGCAACGGGCACATCGTCTCAGCTGTGGCAGTGGGAGGACTCCAGTTAGCTTTACAGAATAGGTTTCTTATTTTACATAATGTATATATTTTTCCTAGACTAAAGAGGAACCTCATTTCTCTAAAGCGTTTATTGCAATGTAAATATACCATCTCTTTTAATGTGAATAAAGTGTTTATTCATAAAAATTATTTACCAGCATGCGAATCTTTCCTTGAGGGTAAGATGACTAAACAACCTTTTACTGGAAAAGGTCATAGAGCCAAGGAGACTCTCGAGTTAGTACATTCTTACCTTTGTGGTCCTATGAATGTGCGAGCCCGAGGTGGCTGTGAGTATTTTATCAGTTTTACTGATGATTACTCCAAGTTCGGGTATGTTTATCTTATGCAATGGAAGTCTGAATCCTTTGAAGTTCAAAGAGTTCAAGGCTGAAGCTAAAAATGCATTAGATAGATGGATTAAAACACTTCGATCGGATCGAGGTGGAGAGTTTTTGGACTTGGCATTCCAGGACTATTTGATAGAACATGGAATCATTTCCCAACTCTTAGCACCGGGTACACCTTAGTAGAATGGTGTAGTGGAGAGGAGAAATAGGACCTTGTTAGATATGGTTCGCTCGATGATGAGTTACGCTTCATTACTGGACTCGTTTTGGGGTTTTGTAGTGGAGACTGTGGTATACATACTCAACTGTGTTCCCTCCAAGAGTGTTGCAAGAACACCTCTTGAGTTGTGGAACGGGCGTAAAGCTAGTTTACGTCACTTCCACATTTGGGGTTGCCCTGCACATGTGCTTGAGGCTAATCCAAGTAGTTGGAACCACGGTCGAGCTTTTGCCACTTTGTAGGCTACCCCAAAGGTACACGAGGGGGTTATTTTTATGATCCGACGGAAAATAGGGTGTTTGTTTCAACAAACGCTACTTTACTGGAGGAGTATCATATAAGGGAGCATAGTCCACGAAGCAAAGTCGTGTTGCGTGAGCTTTCCAATGAAACTATTGAATCTTCAACAAGAGTTGTTGAAGAGCCTGCTACATCAGCAAGAGCTGTTGACGGGAGTTCATCCAGTAGGTCAGTTCCACCTCAAGAGTTGAGGGAACCTCGACGTAGTGGGAGGGTTGCGAACCCACCCATTCGCTATCTGGGTTTCACAGAAATCTTTGCTATGGTAGAAGATGGCGATGTTGTGGATCCGTTGTCTTATAAGAAGGCGATGGAGGATGTTGACCAGGATGGCAACGTTGATGAACCTTGTGTCTACAAGAAGATCATCAACATTTCAGTAGTCTTCTGAGTGTTGTATGTAAATGTTATCCTACTTATTAGGAATGATGTAGGTCTACTGACTGCAGTTAAGAACTGGCTAGCGACCCAATTCCAAATGAAAGATTTGGGAGAGGCTCAGTTTGTTCTAAGTAATAGATCTTTCGCGATCGTAAGAACAAAGTGCTAGCTCTTTCTTAGGCATCGTACATTGATAAGATGTTGTTCAAGTACTCGATGCAGGACTCCAGGAGGGGCCTACTACCGTTAAGGCATGGAGTCACTTTGTCTAAGGAAATGTGTCCTAAGATGCCTCAAGAGGTTGATGAGATGAGACGGATTAGTCTAACCCAGGTCATTTTAATGTTGTTGACCCGTTTACAAAGGCTCTCACGGCTACAGTATCACACCACCTCCCAGATTACCCTTCTTAATCCAGAAGTGAATGTGACAACAGTAATTACCAACCCTTTTATGGCACTTACTGCTTAACTAACATCTTTAACCTGCTTAGATCCCTAGAATACATATATAACATTCACCAAACTAATGAAACTTCAAAAATAACCTCAGAACACCAAGGATCAACAACAACATAATTACATCATATTAACACATATAGAGTTCAACGGTCCCAATATACTTTACTAGTCCCTAATATGAGCAACACATATGTACAGACATTTATAGAGTAAACACCTAAAACTTCTCTCTAGACTTTGGACTTTTAACTAGAGTCCTTGAGTGGTAGAGCAAGATGATAGCTAATCTCTGGGGAGATGACCACTACTTGGGAAAAGAAACACATTTGAAAGAATGAGCTACTCGCCCAGTGAATGACTTAATAACAACATAAATCCCATGTTTAAACTGAAAGCTAGAAAACATAATTCTAGAACTAAAGCATGCCAAACAAATTTGTACATAAAACTTTTAAAACCATTGTATCTGAAAACATAGCTAAACTGATTCTCGGTTGAGAGAGAACCCTCGTGGTTCAATCTTATTGTCGGGTATCATGTTCAAAAGAGAACCCTTTTGTTCAATCTCTCAAACATAAACCTGGGCTGGGGTGAGAACCCTTTTGTTCAGCACCTTACAGCCAATGCTAGGAAAGAACCCTCGTGGTTCAATCCTACTTAATAGATTAACTGTCATACGTGCACGTAGAGCAAACTGGATTCTAATGTCAATGATCATAACTGAGGTAGGGTACCACTGCTTATCACTGAACTAAGTGAATTATTCTGATACCTTCTCTATGTACTTCAACATCAGAATCATAAAATAACTAAAACTAAGTAGTACAGCTCAGATACCTTCTCCTTGTACACTATTGAGCTGAAAATACCTGATAGGAAAACATTTTCATAAAACATGCTTACTGAAAGCTTGGTCTCATAAATCATAGTTTTCATAAGAACATCATTTGCTAATGCATGCTCAACAACATTAAGAGCACATATGCTTTAAAAAAAATACAAATACTTGTAACATAAACATGTCATAGAATCTTTGTTTGAAAACTACCATGGTTCAACCATTGTACCAAAGCATATTTCATAAACTTTGTAACTAGCATGCGTTTATAAACTTTAGAGAAATGTGTTGCTTGGAACTTGTTGTAAAATAACCAACATAAAAGTAACTGTCAATAAAGCATGGATTATTAAAATATTTATAAACCATTTATAAATCATTTATAGTCACTCATAGCTTGCTGGGGCTCTTAAACGGTTTATATGCCTCTCCTAGCTCTTCTTGGCCTGAAAGGACATAATCCTCGATTAGATTTCTTAGAATTCTCAGCAAAAAGCTTCAGGTAGCTCACTTACTAATGAAACATTCACCAACAAAACAACATTACTAATAAGATGATCATTATGAGCGAGATCACCCTCATGAGCGAGATTTACCACTTCTAGCTAGATTTCTGACTTTTCCAGCAAGATTTCTGACTTTCCAGTGAGATTTGTGACTTTTCCAGTGAGATTTATGACTTCTAGCGAGATTCAGTGCAAAACTAGCGAGATTTTCATCCTTAGCGAGATCCACCTCTTCCTTAACTCACTCTCGCTCTCACTCATTTTCTTATCTTGCTCTTGCTCTCGCTCATTTTCTTATCTCGCTCACAATGGTGAGCTGCCTGCTTAATCTTCCCAAGCAGCTGCTTGCTTACGCACTGATTCCCTGTTTCAAATTCAAAAATTCATAACTCAAAATCCATGACTCTTTTTAAGAAACTTCCTTCTAAAAACTTGTTTAGAATTGAGTTAACTTTCTTGCCTTCAAAATATTAGCCGAAAATTCCTTGTAGTTTGTCCTAGGTTTTCCAATCTTCACTTCGGGCTCTGATTAATCTGAGAATCTATCCCTTTTGCAAATTCTTCAAGTTTTGCTATTCTCCGTGTGAGATCTTTCTCCAAGAAAACAACCTCAAAAACTTGATTCTCCCAGCTTTCGAATGGCACCAATCTCACTTAATTTGCTCAAGTTATTTTCCAAAACCGAGCTTCTGAAATTTCTCTCCCTTTTATACTTCGTTCCACCTCCCCTGTTCAAAGGTCAAACCGTCACCTCATCCAGCACTCAGTGCTTCCGACCAATTCGCATTATTGAGTTTCCTCAACTAATTTATTTTTCCTTACCTACCTTCATAACCCACGTGAGGCCTTCACCTCATAATATAAATTTAGCGTGCATCACATACTCCATTGTCTAACGCCCAACGCCTATCGTCTAGCGCTTGTCGTGCAGCTCATCGTCTAGGCTGATGTCGATCATGTAGTGCTGCTTATGCTATCATCCAATGCATAGTGCCATCGTTTAGCGTGATCCTTTGCATCATCTAGTGCATTGTTTAGCTCCGCACAATTACTAGACGATCGCCTATCGCATCACTTAGCTCTCCATGCATTTACTATACAATCGCCCAGCGCCCGCCTACACTATCACCTACCTCATTGTGTAGTGTCATTCACTTACTAGACGATCGCTTACCCAATCGTATAGCGCCGCTCATCCGTTACATGATCGTCCAGTGCCTGTCTCTTATACACATCTAGATGTGTATAAGAGACAGGTATAGCGCCGCTCATCCGTTACATGATCGTCCAGCGCCTTTGCTCACACACACTTGATGCTGCAGCAAGCCTTATCAACACATCATGCCTTTCAACCCATGCGTTCATCCTTAGTACCAATGCATAGTTTACCCTTGCCTTCAACACTTAACCTCTACAAGCCTTGGTTGCTACACATGCAACCCCATGCATCCACACTTCTCCATCAATGCATGCCTACACTTTGCTTCCAAACTTAGCAAATTTTCTCTTGTTATATTATCTAAAACTCACCCTTGACTAACTATTTCTAACACTTAGAATTTTCTTCCTCCACCAGCCTACCTTCTTTACCTCCTTTAATAATTTTACTTAACATGCTTGTTACTCACTTATGTAGGAAAAATGGAGTACGGGGTTTACAATTACCTCCCCCTTAAAGAAATGTCATCCTCGAAATTTGCTCAGGCTTACTTATAACTAGAGTTTCACCACATCCTTTGGTCATAAACTTTACAACCTTCTTCTTTTCTTTCCTCTTTCTTTATTTTTCTTTTACTACGCTTTCGCTGTGCTACTCTGATATTAACTTTGTCCATATTAAATAACACCAGTACGTCTGAACAACTTGGTCATAATAGTTCACTGTATTTGTTACATCCTCTTGTGAGTCTTCCATTCTCCACTGAGTAGTATTCATTTATTACTAGGGTGGTCCTTTTCTATTTCCTAGCAATACCACTGGAACATTCTTTTCCAGTTGTCATACCTTTGAATTACTTGCTAGCTATGAAATCAATATTTGTGTCAACTAGACTTCTAGACCAAATCGAGGGCACTCTTCTTAGGATGTCCTATCTATCCATACTTGGGAGAAGACAATCTTTCTACTATAATATTTCTCAACTATGGCTTACATTACAGTATACATAAGGTTTTCTTAACTATACTAGTCCCTAGCTCAGTCACAATTCAAACTTCGAGCTATTACCTGGAACATCAGCAGATCTGGACCTTTTCCTTTTTGTCTTATGCTAACCATTTTGTCCCTTATTTTTATACTCAACGTACCCCTGGTACATTTCGAGCTCACTGTTGCTCATCTTTTCCCTCCTCTTAGGATTAATCTGATTAGGACGACCTCTATATTACACCCTTTCCCCTGAATTCACTAGAATAGACTTCACGTTTGCCACCAACCTCTAAAAAAACCTGCTACACATTCTATTTCTAGTGAAAAGTCTATGTTTACCTACGTGACTCCCAACTTCCACTCATGTACCGGTAGCGGATTTAGTAATCCTGCCGGCCTCTGCCATTCAAGTTTCACTTGTTGACAAATCAAACATCGGTCTACCTATTCAGCTATGCCTTTCTTCATTGTAGGCCACCACTGCAATTTCTTCAAGGTTCTATACATCTTGGTGTTTCTTGGATGCATGGAGTAAGCAGAACTGTGTGCCTATTCTAGAATAGCTTGCTTAAGCTGCAACACGTTTGGCATACACATTCCTCCTTCCTTTACTAACATTCCATCTACTCCTAATTAAAAATCAGTTCTTACTCCCTTGCTCACTTCTTCTGCAAGCTTCTAGAGATTAGGATCCTCAACTATTCATTCTTAAGATCTTCCATCAAAGTAGGTCTTACCTAAAATCTAGTAATCAATCCTACTGATAGAGTGGCCCTAGAACTCCTAAACTCCTGGAGTAACATTCCTGATACCGATCCAAGGACTACTTTATATCCCAAGGATTTCCTACTCAATGCATCAGCTACAACATTTTCCTTACCAAGGTGGTACACAATTGAGCAGTTATAGTCTTTGATCAGTTCAACCCATCTTCTTTGCTGCAGGTTCAGATCCTTTCGATCAAAGATGTACTCCAGATACATTGGTGGGTCTTTCCCAATTCACTATAGCTTGGGTCTTCTGTGGATCCATACTCACTCTTGCTACTGGAACCATATGACCAAGAAATACAACTTAGTCTCAAATCTATCTTAGAGAAAATTGTGGCTCCCTCTAACTGATCAAAGAGATCATCTATACGAGGTGATGGGCACTTATTCCTGATCGTCAACTTGTTCAACTGCCTAAGATATACATAACTGAGACTACCATCTTTCTTCGTGACAAAAGACCGGTGCTTCCCAAGGTGACACACTAGATCTGATATAACCCTTATTTATTAGTTCCTGCAACTGAACTTCCAACTTCTTAAGTTTTTCAAGTACCACAACTTGTCACATGGGCTAAATAAGCTTCACATCTTTTACTTAACAGCTTCCTAGCCTCCACTGCTGATATTAAGCTTCCTTAAAGTATTCTTTTGCTTCCTACAAATACTACCTCTTGCCTACCAAATCACTCGAAAATTATCTATTCTTAAAACAATCCATACGGTCGTAATATTTATTCGGGAAATCCATGCTCTAGAGTGACATCAATTCCAGGAAATCTTACGGAATCACTTCATAAATTATAATATTTATTCGCAAGTTTGTCAATTCTTGTTAAGGACGCACCTCAGGTTCTACATTCTCTTGGCTTACACCTTTCAGTGATTGGTCGCGTTCCCATATGTCTATGGTGAAACAGAGATGAACATAATGAACGCAAGGTTATTTCCATCTCTGGAAATATTTCTCGCTTTAGTTAATGCATTCTTCCAACCTTCTTTCGATAGGCAGAATAACATCCTCACTTCTTCTCTCATAGGTGAAGATGCCATCGAGCATGCTTTAGCTAAACTAAGTCGATGACCTTAACAAGGATTAACTCACTCGCTTAATCCTTCCCCTTTAGCCAGGGGATTAGTGACACATGATGGAGAAAATGGATGATGAATGTATGGAAAAGAATACAGAGATGGTAATGATGATGATAATGATATTCAAATCTAAAGATTAAGCGTTTGATACAATTTGTGAATGAAATATTAAAGAATGATGAGCACAATAGATGCGTTGATCGCAAGTTGATTATCGCATGCGTTGATCAAAATGGATGATGAATGTATGGAAAAGAATAGAGAGATGGAAATGCGTTGATCGCTTGAATCCATGATCGATCGTCGCATGCGCTGCAATCGCGTTGGTCTTTTCCGTTCTTGATCGATTGCCGCATGCTGTGGATGCATTGTTCATATTTTACCTCGAGCAATTAACACATGCAGTGACCAAAGTTCCCTACAAAGACTTGGACATTCCATTTTGCCATCGCAATGGGGTTAGTGGGTGTGTTCATGACACTTTACAATTTTCGTATTTCTAAGCCAATTTCTATACTGTCGATGCAATTTTCCCTTCTTTTTGCTGCACAATATAAATAAAACAACATAAATAACTTGTATTTCTACAAGTTATCACACCCCCAAATTTAGATATATGCTTGTCCTCAAGCATATCTTCGACTAAAGCAATTTCACTCAACTCCCATCCTAACTTTGTGTCGATCGGCTACTTCGAATGCTTTGCCTTTACAAAATTTCTCAACACCGAAAGTTCCTTCTATCCTTTAACATTTCATCACATGCTCTACTTTATTCTTATCTAAAATAAACCTCTACCCAAAGTTCCCTTCTAGTTTTGAGAAGAATGTTTTACCTCTTCTTGTAAAAATAATGAAGTTCATCTTTATGCGGTGGCCTAGTTTGCTTCATCTTATTAGAGAATGTTGATTATTGTTACACCCTTCTTTTTGGCTTGCTCCCACCGGTGTCATGCGAGCATCCAACTACGGTTGTATACCAATCTCAACTTCAACTCTTGATCCTCAGCCAACTTTTACTTTTGCTGGTCAAAGGAGTTATCTCTTTTATTCTTATTCTCTCTCTCTCTCTTTTTTTTCATATTGCGTCGATCCTGGAAACCTACCTTCGTTTTGGCTTACTCCTAAGGGTGTCATGCGAACATCCAACTACGAGTAGTTAATTTCACGACTTAACTCTTATCAGGTTGGGATTTTCCCTTGCGTTGACATTGGAGTTTTATGAATTTTTTTTGTTATAATGATGACGAACGCATTTGCCTGATATGACCGCATCCGCTTGATCGCATCTCCTCAGACCTTCCCCACCCCCAAATTTAGAGATGCGCAAGGTCCTCATTGTGTTGTTTTGGACAGAAAAGACAAAACACTTAGTCAAGATTTTGAAAAGAAGGTTTGAGCAGAGTCTTGAAATAGAGAAGGTAAAGTAGAGTTATTATGATGAATTGTCTAAGTGTTAGTTAGAAAATGCAATGTATAGAGAAATATTGCTAAGGGTATGCATACTACTCATCATGGCAGTGCAATTAACAACGCAAAGTAAAAGACAGGAATTACCGCAATAATTGACAAAGGAGGATAAAAGTAAAGAGGCTAATGCATATGGAAAGAATAATTACTCAGTTGTATAAAATTTGACTAAGTATACAAAGAATTATAAACATCGCAACACAAAATTGTAGCATGTACAAATACAAGGTATAGCTTCTATATAAAAAAATAATGATTGAATGAATGGCTGCAAAGAAAAATTTGCAAAATTGAGGAGATAGTGGCACACCCCAAAATTTAGAGTTGCGGCAGGGGATCGTGAGGAGGATGTTGCAGAGGAGCTCGTTGAGGCGCTTCCTGAAATTGCAGAGGTTGCTATAGAAAAGGAGGCACTATGGAACCATGTAAATATGCTGTGCTCTGCCATCTATCTTTGGTTTAGGTGGATGGTGAAGATACTACGTTGAATGTTAATCATCACCTATCGCACCATTGTATTACTACGTTGCTACTCTACATTGCTCTCCTGCAACTCTGTTATTGCTTGGCATAATAAGTTAAGTTGATGAGAGAAGAGGGGCCGCATATCTACTAAGTCAGCAACAAGGGTTGTGATGGTGGGCTGTGTTTACGATGTTTCACCAACAACGGTTTAAGGTTGAGTCGAAGGGCCTACTCCCAAACCGTGTGGGTCATCAACATGCAGCGATGGAGGTGAAAAGTTAGGTGGAGATGGACGGTAGGGAGATGCTGCTGGAGATGCAGTGTTTGAATCTGGAGCAAGGACGAGGTTAGTGAAGTGTTCTGGAAGAGGGGAAAGGGGTTCTATTGGATGGCTAGGTGGGCGAATGATTAAAGGCAAGGGGTCCAAGGGTAGTTGGGTTTGCTCTTGCGGTGATTGTTCTTGGACTTTTTCCTTGCTTCTTTGGCTTGGGTTATTGCAGTACATTCAGATCTATGAGGGGCCTTTTGGGTGGAAGCTCGGGGCAATGTGGGGAATCCTTGAGAAGCATTCTCAGGATCTTCATATGGATGAGGCCGTGGACTTCAAGCATGGGCTCTTCTTCAATGCCTACACCCACAGAGAGGCACAGGCTCGAAATCATCCACGGAAAGAAGTATTGGCCTCTCACACAGCCAACAAACCCTCGAATTTGCTTCGCAATCAACTGGCCTACATCATTCGGAATGCCTTGCGCGATACAGTATGCGGCCATCACTCGATCCCTTGAAATTGTTTTATCATGCGTTGTTAGGATGAGTCGCCGTTTCACCAAGTATACCCAAAGTCGCGCCTTTGGGAGCAACTTGTTGGAGGCAAGGGTCTTAATGCCTATTAATGATACCGACCACTGAGTTCCCGGTTATGTTAATACTTTCAGCGCATCTTTCATGTATACTTCTTCAGAATCATCAATTATCTTGTTATCCGGTGCTTTCGGGATGTTGTTCATCTTGAAGAGCTCATTGATGTCCTTTGCGCTGAATGACACTGTCCACCCTTCAATGATCACCGCATCTTCAGTGTCATGGAGCTGGCCGTGATAAAAGGCCCTCACTACTCTAGAAATAACAATGGAGGGACATTGGCAGAAAGTCTCCCACCCATGTTCCAACACTACACTTGTAATCAGATCCGGTAGTGTCGTTGACGCAGGGAAGAAACCCATCTCCATCATCATATCATCATTTTCTTTCTTTCTTGATAAGCGCCTCCTTGTCGACGTAAGCTCGCTGCTCTTAACTTTAGCTTTGCCCTTGTCTTGAGCAGACGCAAGGCGGGATTTTTGTCTTTGTTTGTGTTCCCTTTCCTTGCGTTGCTTTTCTTGTTCCCTTTTCCATTCTACCACTTCTTTTCTCTTATTTTCTCTGACGCACTGCACATTGGCCTTGCAGCATCTTTCCTTCTCCTCTTTCTCCTTCTTTCCTCTTTCTTATTCTTCTCTCATCTCTTACTCAAACTGCTCTGAGGCAAGCAATATGTGTTGCTCATCCTCGAGGTGTCACACCTTGCCCCAGACCACCTTCTTTACTTGAGGCTTAAGAATTCTTCCTAACAAGCCACATGTCTGGATGACATCCTCCATGAGTTCATCCTTCATATGCGTCCACAAACTCTTTCCATTTTCCTTCCTTCAACCGCATGCCATCACCAACAACCCTTCCAACGCATCAACACAACTTCTTCCAACACATTGGTCCCTTCCAACGCATCAACACAACTTCTTCCAATGCTTTGGCCCCTTCCAACACATCAACACAACTTCTTCCAACGCATCAACACAACTTTCTATACTTAGCCAAATTTCATAATTTTCCCTCCTTCCAATGCATCCCACACAACATTCTATATTTAGCTAAATTTCCAAATTTTTCCTTTGCCCAAGTACTATTTCCAAGATCTTATGGCCAATGCATAGCAATGCCTAGTCCAACACTTAGTCAATTTTAAGGGATTTAAGCTTAACTCAAACCTACTCAAGGAAAATCTATTCAACACTTAGAAATTTCCTTTTTCTTCAACATAGGATTTAACTTTCTCCTAGTAAATCCCTTAATCACGTGCTTAAGATTACTTTCCCCTTAAGTAAATTTCGTCCTCGAAATTTACTCAAACTAACTCTAGTTTAAGGTTTCACAACAACCACTATTGTAACTTCTTATAACCTCATCTATTACCACGCTTCCACTACGCTACTCTAATATCAACTTCCTCAGTTTGTCCAACAATACCTCACCTAGCCATTTCTAAGCTAGATGTTGAACAAACTATCTCAAATACTAAATGAGAATAACTTAAATTCACACTTACCTTCCTCGGTAGATTTTCAGGTAACGTTGTCAGTTCCAGCTCCGATTGACTGCTAGGTCATGCCAATTATGCCATACCTCTTAGTCTCACT
This sequence comes from Benincasa hispida, assembly GCF_009727055.1. Lineage (NCBI taxonomy): Eukaryota > Viridiplantae > Streptophyta > Magnoliopsida > Cucurbitales > Cucurbitaceae > Benincasa > Benincasa hispida. The sequence continues at coordinate 10,133,014 of NC_052355.1, read as the reverse complement.
TTGACTAACTCGTAGGTTAATATTTAAACCCTTACTCTACCACACTTCCCTCTAGTTTTACTAAACTCAACCCTCAGGTTTTCAAGAACATATACTTTGATACTAAGCTAGTATCAACTCAATCTCAACCTTTCCTAGCACTCATACTTTGATACTATGCTAGTATACACTAATTCCTCAATTGTCCCAGAAACTTGAGAAGGTATCCGAAGGATATTTGAGAAGGTATCTGCCCAACTGGATACTGAAAGACATTTGAGAAGGTATCTATTGGTACCGAAGGACGTTTGAGAAGGTACGAAACCAACCAGATACTGAAGGACGTTTGAGAAGGTATCTAAATAGAAGTACCTAAGGTATGATGATACTTAGTATGGCCACGTGCACGTAGGTAGTTAGAGTCAGAATTGAGCAAAAGAGTTCTCTCTTGACTAGTAGTTGGTGTTGGGATTGTTTTATCCAAAGTAAGGGTTATTCTCAACTAAGAAATAGTTTTACTGTTTTATGATTAAAACAGCTTTATATGTTTTATGCTTGGAAAATATTTCTACTGCAGTACAAGTACTGTAGAAGGCTTATATTTCAGTTAAACTCTTTATTGAGATTTTTCATGAGAATCAATTATCTTTCTTAAGTCACTCACTGGGCGCAAGCTCACCCCGTTTTCAAATGTTTTCTTTTTCCCCTTCTACAGGTAATGGTCAAATCCTCTAAAGATAGCTCTGCATCTGCTCTGCCACTAAAATATATTATTAATTCAGAAACATAACATATCCTTCACCGTAGTCATTACAAACCACAACATAGATTCCACAAGTCCCAAAACCCCAAAATACGTAGTATCTATATGAACAACAAGTAAACATATGTACAATAATTAAACAGTAAACCACCCTAAATCGACGGGTTACAAATCTCTTATTCCT
>NC_052355.1:10106714-10131211 GCF_009727055.1 Benincasa hispida | reverse complement strand
CTCCTTCTTCAGGCATTTCTCTTCTCGCCTGCGTTGTTTCTTTTCACTCGTCTTCTTTTCTTTCTTCTCCTTCTTTGGCCGGGCAGCTTCATCTCCTTCCCCCCCTCTTTCCATATTACTCAAAATTCTCCCAAATAACTCTTTATCGTCCCTTCTTTTCAGTTCGCTCTCTGTTGAAGGTACTGGGAGCGCCACCTCAGGTCTGGTGGCAGGGACAGTCTCCATGCTCGGCCCCTCTCGGATGGTGAGTGGTTTGGCTACAGAGGTCTTTCGTCGAGGTTTCCCGACAATTTTTTATGAAGGCTTGGGCTGGGCGGCGAGGTGGCGGCTAGTAGCAAGGAATGCCACCTCCAGTGTGGTGACGGGAGATTGGGAAGGCAATGATGGTAGGGAAGATGAATGTGGAGATTGTCCAGCCATGGTTTTACCTGAGTGAAAGAGTTAAGGAAAATTTTGGTATGAGGTAGGAAATCGGAAGGTAATGGTATGCAGAGGAAATTTTAGGGTTTTCTTTCGTGAGAGATTTAAATAAGCTCCTCAGATGAAGGAGGGTGAGATTTATAGGTTGGTCCTTGATGAGCCCAACGCAATCTCTGCGTGGCAGGCTTTGATATTCTCAAAAAGCCTGCCACCGCGCTCCTCCCATTATGATTTAGCAGGAATGACGTCTTTTTGCCTGCTAGGTCATAATTACATCGGAAGCTTAAACGATTCGACTACTCTCTGTGTGAAAATTTTATCTTTTTATTTTATTCGGACGGGCGCAATGTTAAAGATTAATGCAATGCATCCGTTACCGTAAACGCATATTTGCAGAGGACGAGCACAACACATGCATTAGCATAACACACCCCTCAACTCAGCGTATTTCTTGAGGACAGGCACACGGTATTTCTACCAGCACAACACTACCTCGACATAATGCATTCTTGATGAGGACGGGCGTAGTGTACACACGCGTGCAACTCAGCCCTCAACGCAATGCATTTGTCTGAGACGGGCGCAAAGTGTATCTATCAGCGCAAGATACACCCATCATCGCAATGCCTACCGGATGTTTATTAAAGTTTTTTTATGTTTATATTTTATTTTTATTATTATTATTTTAATATTATTTTTTTTCATAAACATCGCAACGCTTATCCCAAAGCCAAGTTGATAAGCCTTTGTCGTGTTCATTTTCTTTTTAATAATCATTCACAACAATTAGGTTCAATGCAATGCAAAGACAGGAATGTAAATAAATTGAACTGGTCATAAAATTAATGCAACTTGGATTGAAGTAGGAGCAAAATTCAGAACGCGGTAAAGACTAATTTAAGAAAGCAGTAATGATGTAATAAAGTAAGCAGTAGAGAAAGCTGTAAAGAAAGAGATAACGATAGCGATAAAGATAGATGTAGGGATGCTGGAAAGAGGTTCTTCAGGTTACCGCAATAGCATCCCTGCAAGCGGTCAATCCTGTTTGTGTAAGTCGATGGTTTCCATGCGTCGTTCCATATTGCCCCCATAGTAGGGCTTAATTCTTTGACCATTTACTTTGAATGCGCTGCTTCCATCCTCAGTTGTTAGCTTCGTAATCCAATATAATAAAGTCAGCAGGAAAGATGAATTTATCCACTTGCACAAGTACGTCTTCTATCTTGCCCTCTAGATGCGTTATTGATCTATCAGCCAACTGTAACGTAACTGTGGTGGGTCTTGCGTTGCTGATGTTTAACTTCTTGAAGATTAACAAAGGCATCAGGTTTATACTTGCCCTTAAGTCACTGATAACTTGTAGAAATACAAGTTATTTATACTGTTTTATTTAGATATTGCGGCTAAAAGAAAGAAAAGTTGCGTCGATAGTATAGAAATTGGCTAAGAAATTCGAAAATTATAAAATGTCGTCAATACACCCACTAACACCATTGCCATGGTAGAATAGAATGTTTCAGATTCTGTTTGCAGGAAATCAGTCACCGCATGCGTTCATGGCTCAAAGATAAAATAAACAATGCATCTCGTCGCATTGTGCCCATCAATCAAGAATGAAGAAATGATCAATGCAATGACGGCACATGCGACAATCGATCAAGAGCTCTAGCGATCAACACAATTCTAACTGCATGCTGTAATAAAAAATAACACCGCATGTGGCGATCGATCGAAGATGTAAAGAGCAATGCATTTGCGGAGTATTCTGACAAGTGTACAACTTTCAGTTGTGCATTTCTGACGGGTTGATTACATAACAGAAGGAATTTCTCATTCCGCCATTTAAGGAAATATCATAACCATACAGTGGGGGCCACACATTCACAGAGCCAAGCCTCACCTATAAATAGCTACTGCAAATTCACTGAAAGATATACATGAATATATAGAGACGTGTATATACTGATTCTGAGAGAGAAACTGGTCTGAAGCGACTTACAGAGTAGATTCGGGAGAACCACGAGACAAGACCGAGAGGTGAGTCTCCAAGCAAAGAATCCTTCCAATTCCTGTAGTTGAAGCTCTTTGCGAAGCTCAATTCTACCAGGAAAGCAAGCCTGAAGGGGAAGCTTTCCTCTCCATTACTTCCACACACCGGCAAAGCAAACTTGACACTCATTTTGTATTTGTTCCTAATCCCTATTTCATCATTTGTATTAATCTTCTCTACTCTTTTATTCACGCCATGTATCAAACGCTTAATCTTAGAATTAAATGTTATGATAATTTCCATTGTAATCTCTCTATCTCTTCCCATAGATCCATAATCAATTTTCTCCATGATGTGTTCTTGATCCCATGGGAAAATAGCAAGAATTAAGCGAGTAAGTTAATTTATGTTAAGGAAATAATTAAGTTTAGCTAAAGCATGCCCGACGGCATCTTCACCAGTGAGAGCATAAGTGAAGATGTTATTTTGCCTATCAAGAGAAGGTTGGAAGAATGCGTTAACTAAAGCAAGAAGTATTTCCAGAGATGGCAACAACCTTGCATTCATCACGTTCATCCCTGTTTCACCATAGAGATATGGGAATCTGGCCGATCACCGAGAGGTGTACGCCAAGGGAAAGTAGAACCTTAGTTGCATCTTTAATGCAATTGACAAACTTGTGTTGTTTTTACTATTTGCTCTTTCTCTTTCTGATTCATTCATAAAGACTTGCCATTGCATACATCGAATCTTTGTACAACTTCACAGTTAGTTCTTAACCTTAGTATCGTGTATCATGTATCTTGTATCTTGTATCATATTATTTTAGGATTTTATTTTATCAACGCAATTTTTACTTTCACCGCAATTTACATTTCTGTATAAATCAACATTCTTTATTCATTGTAAAAACCGATCGCATGTATCACATAAGTAACGCATTAACGAAAACAATCCCTGTGTTCGACCTCTGATTATTCTGAGAAACTTGCGTTGGAATTATACTTGGTTTCAGCGCAAGGAAACTTGTGACAAGCACTACTACATTGCATACTACGAACATATCATTAATAATGCATATACTTAGACGTAGTATCGCATAGAAATTCTCTTTATCGCAAGCACTTTAGCGCATATTTAGCATGTCCTTTGTTTCATTCATTAGCCATGCGTTATAGTAGATAAAGAAATTAAATTTCATTTCATCAAGTTTATGGCGCCGTTGCCGAGGATTGGTAACAGTTAGTGTTGAATACTTTTGTGGTATTTTGCAGGATAGATCTCTTTGTACTAGCTGTTTATCGCGAAGAGTAGTCTGATGGTTTATGAGTACTAGAATTGATTCAGAAATTCTAATCTGACCCCGAGATCAGGTGTTTTTTTCACGCAAGAGCACATCAGGACCAAGTTAGGCGAAGAGGAAACATGGCTAATAATAATGAGGGGCCCGATGGGAATCAAGGGGTAAATTGGCCAGTGCAAGACTCTATATTTCTTGCTGCCGACTGCAACATCCCTATGAGGAACTATGCGGTGCCGAATTTTTATAACTTCTCACCCGGAATCTCAAGACCCACGATTGAGGAGAATGAAAGGTTTGAGATAAGACCGATTATGCTTCAAATGATTCAAAATGCGGGAAAATTCGAAGGACTACAAGGAGAAAACCCGCATGCTCATTTGACCCGCTTCGTAGAAATATGCAATGCATTCTCCATACCTGGTGTGACTCCAGAAGGAATTAGATTGTATCTCTTTCCACATACACTGCAGAATGAGGCAAGGAGGTAGGCTTAGTCATTAGAGCCAAATGAAATCGATGTATGGGATCAGTTGGTTGAGAGGTTTATGAATAAATTCTTCCTTCCAGCCGTTAATGCAAGGAGACAGAGGGATGTGTTGAATTTCAAACAGAAGGGTTATGAAATTTTAAGCACAGCCTGGGTGTGATTTAGGTAATTAATGAAGAACTGTCCGCACATCAGGATTCCCGATTGCGTTCTGATGGAAACTTTTTGTAACGATCCAACCCCCTAGGACCTAGGTAAGGCCGTTACTAAAATAAATGCATGCAAAGAATTTAAAACGACGCTCAGTCATTTGAAATAAATGCTAATAAAAAAAAAAAACAAGAGAAGTTCAAAGGACATTTATTAAATTCAATTGTTAAAAACAATAATAGGGTACCCATAAATCATAAAGGTTAATAAATACATATGAAAAAAAAATCTTAATAATAAGTTTCAAACTTCAAAACTAAACATTAAGAGAAACATGAAAAGAACTCTTCTCATGATGCGGAAGCGTAAAAACTAGTCCCAGTGACACGATCACGAATTCCACTTATCCATCGCCGGTGCATCTCTACCCTTACCTGAAACATCAACATAATAAAGAATGAGTATAAAATACTTAGTAAGTAACCCCCACTACTGGGGTCAGGCTAGGCATCTATGTCCTCTAGATGCCTACCCTTAGTGGCATATAAATTATTCTAGTCCTCATGGAACACATATATACATGAAAAACTTATTTCTATCCTAAGGTAATTGAATATGCCCACTACCTCAAATGAGTCCCGTAGGACCCACAACCTCTGGTGAATCCCAAAGGAAACACAATCTCTTATATACGCGTGGTTATGTATACACCTCGTTCGTATACACATAACCCACTTAATGTGTACCTCTTTCGTACACATAGTTACGTATACACCTCTTTCGTATACACATAACCCACTGAAGGTGTACCTCTTTCGTACACATAGTTACGTATACACATAACCCACTGAAGGTGTACCTCTTTCGTACACCTAGTTAGGTATACACCTCTTTCGTATACACCTAACCTACTAAGTATGTACCTCTTTCGTACATCTAATTATGTGTAACCTCTTTCGTATACACATCATCCACTGAGTATGTACCTCTTTCGTACACCCCAGATCCTATCTATAAATGTAGGGGTGTGTACCTCTTTCGTACACATGGTTAGGCATACACCTCTTTTGTATACGCATAACCCACTGAGTATGTACCTCTTTCGTACACCCCAGTACCCTCTAGGTATGTATCACTTTCATATACACCAGCCCTAGTACATCTCTTTCATGTACTAGGTCCTTGGACGTGCATTACTTTCATGCAGTCACATAGTCTGCAAAGGAAAAAAATGGCATCTAACTTCCTATTAAATATAACATTCACCCAATCATGAATCCTCTAAAATCTCCTCATCAAGGTCATGTTCATCAACATATGTAATTAATCTAATGTTAATGGATCTGCTCTAGTACATCCCTTTCATAACTAAACTATGTAAACAATCAAGTATTTGAGATTTCATAATATATAGTACAGTCTACAAATTCTCATAATAAATCACATAACTATGTGAATCAGCAAATGTTGAATCCTCATCTAACTTTAAGACTTTCTGGTAGGAGTGCTACTTAACTTACATTTAAGGGTCATGCTCAATCATCAGTTTAATATAACTCATAAGATTCTAAACCATGCTCATACATTAAAATTCTTCAGACATATTATCACATGCTCTTATATCTTTTCTAAACAATCCATTAAATCTCATAATAGTCAAAAGTATCCTTGTAACTAGTCTTAAAATCCAAAAAAATAAATCATAAATTTATCGTCAGACACAAAGGCAATTCCAGTAGTAAGATTACTTACCTTAAATTAACACAAAAAAAATTAATCCAACAGTCAAATCCTCTTCTAACTTTCCACCAACTTTGAATTTGATCATAAGTCATGAGCCAAAGTTAGATTAATGCTTTAGACCAATTTTCATGCATCAATTTACCCCAACAATACCACATAGATCTACTCAAAATATGTTGGTCCAACAGTCATCGCAAGCCCATAAGCTCAACATATTCCTAACCCAAACATAACCATTTTAGAATTAAAAATACATATGACAGTCTTAATGACAATCCAAAAGATTTAACAATCTCAATGACTTGTCCAAATTTTCCAGTCAACTAAATTACACCCACACAAAGGTCACTAAGGCCTAGTACTTACCAAATTTCACCCAAATCGCACATCAACCTTTGTTGGAAAATTCCTTCTAACCCAAAAAGAAACTTCTGGTGAGCTCATAGAACAACCGACACGTTCTATAAATTGGTGGCAACGCAGACCCGTGGCTGGATGGGTACCAGAGGCGACTTCGGATCTAACGTGGTGCGACGAATTGGAGTTGTGCGATTGGAGTCGACGACGCGACTTCAGATCCGACGATGTGGCTTGGCCCGAGCATATCTAGTGGCACACGAGCGCGGGCGGCTCGCCATAGAAGACTGGAACCAGATCTGCGAAGCGTGAACGGATAGCAGCGAGCGGCTGGAATCGGATCTGGGCGGCACGAAGAAGTCGAAGTCGAAGCTGGGCTGCTCGCGGCTCGAATCTGGGCTGGCGACGGGAGGTGCTGGTCGAGGTCGGCGGTGGGCGGCTGGGTTTGGGTGAGGGAGAAGATGGAAGGGAAGAGAAGAAGAGGGAAAAAGAAAAAGGAAAGAAAAGAAAAGGAAAGTGAAAATTATTATTATTATTATTATTTCCATTCTCTTCCTTTCCATTTTTAAAACAACAAATCTTGTCCTTGAATTCCAACACTAAACTCCGGAATCAATTTCAAATATTAATTTTCATTTAAATGATTTAAATTCCAACAGTTGCACTTAAATGTCCAAACATTTCAAAAATGTCTTCAAATAGTAAAAAAAAAAAAAAATATGAAAATTATATAAAAAGTGAAAATTTGGGGTGTTACACTTTTTATAATGGCTTAGATCGATCAACGCAAGCAGTTCTTGATGCCTCCGCGGTAGAGGGATTAATGGACAAGACGTATATGGAAGAAAAGGTCATCTTGGATCGCATCTCGCAAAATACTGATGAGTGGTTAGATAACGGGTATGAAAAAAGCGGTTCAGAAAAAAGAAGAGCAGAAGGTGTCATTGTACCAGCTGATACAATGAACACCCTGGTAGACCAGATCACCACAATGACCTTACTCCTTCAGACTATGGCTATTCAGCAAGGACATCTCTCTCATGGTTCAGCGCAAGCCAATGCATTGACACACGTGGCCGCAATAAATTGCGTTCAATGTGGAGAGGGACACTCAGTGGAAGTCTGCCCGTTGAATCAACAATCCATATACTCTATCTACAATGAACCATACAACAACACTTACAACCCTTGTTGGCGGAATCACCCAACTTTCAGTTGGGACGGGAATCACAACTAGGGGAGCCAATGTAATCGTCAGAGTAGTCATCAATCCATATACTCTATCTACAATGAACCATACAACAACACTTACAACCCTTGTTGGCGGAATCACCCAACTTTCAATTGGGACGGGAATCATAACTAGGGGGGCAAAGTAATCATGAGAACAGTCATCCTGGGAATCGAGGCAATCCTCCGATTTTCATTAATCAGCATCACAACCCAGGTAATCTTCAGAGTACACAACCCTATGACCAACCATTCTTTTTTGTCACCTCTTGTAGTACCTCGTCTTTGGAAACATTATTGAAACATTATATTGAGAAGAACGAGGCAATCAAGCAATCGCAAGCTTCCTCCCTTAGAAATTTGAAGGAGCAGATTGAACAGCTTGCGATCGAGCTAAAGAATAAAATGCCTAGTATGCTGCCCAGTAGCTTGGGAGCATCGCGGCCACGTGGTAAAGAACAATGTCAAGTAGTGACATTGAGAAGTGGCAGAACAACAGTCCCCATGTCACCTGTACCAGATTCAATAACAAGACCAGTAGATTTAACCATCAATGATGACCAATCAACCATTAATGACATAATTACCAGTTCAGAAGAAAGTACATCTACAAGGAATGAATCTCAGCAAGACTCCAATGCAAAGTCACCGCAACCTCCAGCTTCTAAAACACAATAAGCAAAGGACCTCAATGAACAGCCAGTTGAACAGGAAGTATGGCGGGATCCTCCACCTTTCCCATCTAGGCTGAGGAGGAAAGATGACAGCAAACAATTCAAGAGGTTCTTGGATTTTCTCCAATAATTACATATCCACATTCCCTTAATAGAAGCTTTGGAACAAATGTCGAGTTATGTGAAATTCCTCAAGGACATACTTGCCAACAAGAGGAAGATTGGGGAGAATGAAACGGTCATATTAACATATAAGAGCAGTGCACTGTTTCAAAACAACATCCCCACTAAAATGAAAGATCCTGGGAGTTTCACATTGCCATGCTCGATAGTGGGAAAAGAAGTCAAAAATGCACTGTGTGATTTAGGGACAAGTATAAACTTAGTGCCCTTGTAAATCTTCAAAAGGTTAGATATCGGCAACGCAATTCCAACCATGATTACGTTGCAGTTGGCCGATAGATCAATAACGCATCCCGAGGGCAAAATAGAGGATGTACTTGTGCAAGTAGATAAGTTCATCTTCCCTGCTGACTTTATCATATTAGACTATGAAGCTGATATTGAGGTGTCCATCATCTTGGGTCCCCCATTTCTTGCAACAGGGCGGGCACTGATCGATGTACAAATAGGAGAACTTACCATCATGGTCGACGATCAGCAAGTTAAGTTCAACGTCCTCAATGCGTTGAAATACCCGAGTGATATGGAAAATTGTCAATATGTTGGAGAATTGCAGGAAGAACATTGGCACGAGCCCCTAGAAGAATCGAAGGAAGAAGACTTTGGGATCGGTACAATGAGGGAGGAAAATTGTGCTGCAATTCAAATTAAGTCAGATTTTGAAACAATCAAGTTATCTGAATGAACAATGCAACGTACTAAGCCATCTTTAGAAGAACCACCCATGTTAGAGTTGAAGCCGTTGCTAGTGCACCTCAAATATGTGTATTTAGGGGGCAAAAACACTTTACCGGTTATTATATCTGCCTCGCTGAGCAAAGAAGAGGAGGAAGCACTTATCTAGATCTTGAAAAAGAACGCAAAAGCTTTGGGATGGACCTTAGCGAATATTCGAGGGATTAGTCCTTCATATTGCATGCACAAGATTCATCCGGAAGAAGGAAAAACAAGATTTATAGAAAGACAACGCCGTTTGAACCCTGCCAAGGTTCTGAAGAAAGAGATAGAAGTGGCTTGATACAAGCGCATTTACCCTATATCAGATAGCAGCTGGGTAAGCCCAGTGCAATGCGTTCGAAAGAAGGGGAATGATATCGCTCACTAACAAATCAGAATGAGTTAATTTTCCTACAAGGACAACTACGGGGTGGAGAATATGTATGGATTACTGCAAAATTAAATCTGGCCACTTAAGAAGGACCACTTTCCACTTCCCATTTATTGATCAAATGTTTAGATTCAACTTTGCGGGAAGAGTTCTTTTTGTTTTCCTTTGATGGCTATCTCAGAAACCAAATTGCGATTGCGGCGAAAGATCAACATAAGACAACTTTCATGTGGCCCATTCAACACATTTGCATTTTCGTCGCATGCCGTTGGACTCTGTTAATGCACCAGAGTACTTTCCAAAGATGCATGATTGGCAATATTTTTCAGATTTCTTGGGGAGTCAGTTGAGGTATTTATGGATGACTTTCCAGTTTTTTGGCAACACTTAATGACTCTTGTTATCAATCTTGAAAAAGTCTTGAAGATATGGCGTTGAAACTAATCTTGTTCTGAACTTGAGAGAAATGCCATTTCATGTTGAAGAAGGATTGTACTTAGGTTCAAAAGATATCAAAAGGCTAGATGAAGTTGATCAAGCGAAAATCACGCAATTGCCAAGTTTACACCACCAGTCATGTGTATAAACACTTTAGGAGTTTTATGGGACATGCAGAGTTTTATCGAAGATTTATCCGCAACTTTTCTCAGATCGCAAGGCCCTTAAGTGCGCTCCTCGAGAATGACCGCGAATATGATTTTGATGATGCATGCACTGAAGCATTCAACTTTTCTCAGATCGCCGGATTGGACGCAACCGTTTGCGTTGATATGTGACGCTAGTGATATGTAGTGAGCGCAATCTTGAGTTAGTGCAAGGATAAGGTTTTGCATCCCATCTATTATGCTAGCAAGACGTTGAATGATGCACAGGAAAATCATACAACCACAGAAAAAGAAATGCTCGCAGTGGTATTTGCGGTGGAGAAATTTCGACAGTACTTGATTGGAACAAATGTTGTGGTATATACTGATCATTTTTTGATCAAATATCTTATGACGAAGAAGGATGCAAAACCGAGACTGATAAGGTAGGTGCTGCTCTTACAAGAATTTGACCTAGAGATTAAGGATCGGAAGGGCACCAAGAACCAAGTTGCAGATCATCTGTCAAGATTAGAAAATTGCGAGGTTCAGAAGAAGGAAAAAGACATCGAAGAAAGATTCCCTGATGAGCTATTGATGGCAGTATGCGTTAATATTCCATGGTATGCGAACATTGTAAACTTCATAGGTTGTGGCCAAGTACCAGAAGACTACACATACCAGCAGAAGAAGAAGCTGAGATATGACGTCAAGTTTTATTTCTGGGACGATCCCTTCTTGTATCAACTTGGACCTGATCATATTTTGCGTCGATGCATTCCTGAGCATGATGCCAAGCACATTTTGGAGCTTTGTCATGAGTCCCCTTATGAAGGACATTTTGGGGGGTAGTGGACCGCCGCAAAAGTCCTACAGTGTGGCTATTTTTGGCCAACACCATTCAAGGACACCCATGCCCATGTTGTGCAGTGCGATAGATGCTAGAGAACAGGGAACATGTCTAGAAGAAATGAAAAGCCCTTGACTTCAACCTTGGAAATCAAATTATTTTATGTATGGGGAATCGACTTTATAGGCCCATTTCCAACTTCAGAAGGTCATCAATACATTCTGGTCGCGGTTGACTATGTATCAAAGTGGGTTGAGGCCATCGCATGTGCTAAGAATGATGCGGCCACGGTGGCGAAATTTTTCAAGAAGAATATCCTTACCCGATATGGAACGCCTCGTGCCTTAATCAGCGATGAAGGCTCATATTTCATCAACCGCATCATCACCAACCTATTGACAGAGTTTAATGTCAACCATAGAGTTGCAGTCGCCTATCACCCACAAACCAATGGGTAGGCAGAAATTTCTAACAGAGAGATCAAAACTAACTTGGAAAAGGTAGTTAGTACCTCCAGGAAGGATGGGGTGGTCTGAGGTGGGGTGTGACACGAGCTTCTTCCTTTTCTTCTTCTACCGCCCTTGCGTTACTGTCACGGCGCATTGTCCTCTCATTGTAGTCTTCTTCTACGCCCTTGCGTGATTTAGTTGCGGGACGTGACATCTTTTCCTTTCTTTTTCCTTTGCTTCTCTTTTTCTTCTCTCTATTCTTCTGCTATGCGTTGCCAAAAAATAATTGGGTCACTTGTAGACCCTTCGGCGCATTCTCCTTGCGACGCTGCAATAAAAGAGGGGTAATTTCTGGATTCTTCTCTATCTTTAGACGCAACCATTTCTTTAATTATGCGGTGAGAAGTTGAGGTTGCGCTCATGCTTTGATTTGTGGTGACATCCCTCTTCCACCCTTACGGTGGTTTTGATTCTCACGTCCCAAATTCGGGCTTTACCGCCCTCTTTTTTCTTCTCCCTCCTTCTTCAGGCATTTCTCTTTCTCGCCTGCCGTTGTTTCTTTTCACTTCGTTCTTCTTTTCTTTCTTTCTCTTCTTTGGCGGGCAGGCTTTCATCCTTCTTTCCACCCGCTTCTTTGCTTTATCTGTTATTCTTCCCTTTTGACCGTCTCCGGCTGCTTTCTTCGCTCCTTACCAACTCCAAAAACGGGCCCTGATGGGTTCCCTTCATTGGAGCCTGGTTTGGAACAGTCTCCTTAGGATCCGCAACAGCCCAGGGGCCCTTCTCCGGCGAATTCTCCACCATTTCTTCCTCTGAGGCAAGGCTGGTTTACAACTCCAAGCTTATCCAGTGTCCCCTCCCCCCCCCTCTTTCCATATTACTCAAATTCTCCCAGAATAACTCTTTATGTCCCTTCTTTTTTCAGTTTCGCCTCTCTGTCTGAAGTACTGGGAGCGCCACCTCAAGGTCTGGTGGCAGGACAGTCTCCATGCTCCGGCCCCTCTCGGATGGTGAGTGGTTTGGCTACAGAGGTCTTTCGTCGAAGGTTTTCCCGACAATTTTTTATGAAGGCTTGGGCTGGCGGCGATGGGGTGGCGGCTAGTAGCAAGGAATTGCCACCTCCAGTGTGGTGACGGGAGATTGGGAAAGCATGATAGGTAGGGAAGATGAATTGTGGAGATTGCCCAAGCCATGGTTTTACCTGAGTGAAAGAGTTAAGGAAAAATTGGTATGAGGTAGGATCGGAGGTAATGTGTATGCAGAGGAAATTTAGGGTTTTCTTTCGTGAGAGATTTAAATAGCTTCCTCAGATGAAGGAGGGTGAGATTTTATAGTTGGTCCTTGATGAGCCCAACGCAATCTCTGACGCCCCCTCCCCCCACCTGGCAGGCGTTTGATATTTCTCAAAAAGCCTGCCACCGCGCTCCTACCCATTATGATTTAGCAGGAATTGACGTCTTTTTGCCTGCTAGGCATAATTTACATCGGAAGCTTTAAAACGATTCGAACTACTCTCTGTTGTGAAAATTTTATCTTTTATTTTATTTCGGACGGGCGCAATGTTAAAGATTAAATTGCAATGCATCCGGTTACCAGTAACGCATATTTGCAAGAGGCACGAGCACAAACACATGCATTTAGCATAACACACCCCTCAAACTCAGCGTTATTTTTGAAGGACAGGCACACGGTATTTCTACCAGCACAACACTACCTCGACATAATGCATTCTTTGATGGGACGGGCGTAGTTGTACACACGCGTGGCAACTCAGCCCTCAACGCCAATGCATTTTGTTTCTTGAGACGGCGCGCAAAGTGTATCTATCAGGCGCAAAGTACACCCATCATCGCAATGCCCTACCGGATGTTTATTTAAAGTTTTTTATGTTTATATCTTTATTTTTATTATTTATTATTTTTAATATTATTTTTTTTCATAAACCACGCAACGCTTATCCCAAGCCAACGTTGATAAGCCTTGTCGGTTCATTTCTTTTTTAATATCATTCACAACAATTAGGTTTCAATGCAATGCAAAGACAGGAATGTAAATAAAATTGAACTTGGTCATATAAATTAATTGCAACTTGGATTGAAGTAGGAGCAAAATTCAGAACGCGTAAAAAGACTAATTTAAGAAAGCAGTTAATGATGTAATAAAAGTAAGCAGTAGAGAAAGCTTGTAAAGAAAGAGATAACGATAGCGATAAAGATAGATGTAGGATGCTGAAAGAGGTTCTCAGGTTACCGCAATAGCATCCCGCCAAGCGGTCAATCCTGTTTGTGTAGTCCGATGGTTTCCATGCGTCGTTCCATATTGCCCCCATGTAGGGCTTAATTCTTTGACCTATACTTGAACGCTGCTTCCATCCTCAGTTGTTAGCTTCGTAATCCAAATATAAGTCAGCAGGAAGATGAATTTATCCACTTGCACAAGTACGTCTTCTATCTTGCCCTCTAGATGCGTTATGACACAGCCAACTGTAACGTAACTGTGGGGGTTCTTGCGTTGCTGATGTTAACTTCTGAAGATTACAAGGCATCAGGTTGTTATACTTGCCCCTTTAAGTTCACTTTGATAACTTGTAGAAATACAAGTTATTTAACTGTTCTATTTATGATTATTGCGGTAAAAGAAAGAAAAAGTTGCGTCGATGTATAGAAAATTGGCTAAGAAATTCGAAAATTATAAAATGTCGCAATTACACCCACTAACACCTTGCCATGGTAGAATTAAGAATGTTTGTTCAGATTCTGTTTGCAGGAATCTAGTTCAGCCGCATGCGTTTCATGGCTCAAAAGATAAAATAACAATGGCATCTCGTCGCATGCCCTCAACAAGAAATGAAGAAATTGATCAATGCAATGACGGCACATGCGAACAATCGATCAAGAGCTCTAGCGATCAACACAATTTCTAACTGCATGTGCTGTAATTAAAAATAACACCGCATGTAGGCGAATTCGAGCCGAAGATGTAAAGGAGCATATGCATTTGCGGAAGTAATTCTGACAAAGTGTTACAACTTCTCAGTTTGTGCATTTTCTGAGGTGTGATTACATAACAGAAAGGATTTCTTCATTCCGCCATTTAAGGAATATCATAACCATTACAGTGGGGGCCACACATTCCAAGAGCCAAGCCTTCACTATAATAGCTACTGCAAAATTCACTGAAAGATAATACATGAATATATAGGAGACGTGTATATACTGATTCTGAGAGAGAAACTGGTCTGAAGCGACTTCAGAGTAGATTCGGGAGAACCACGAGACAAGACCGAGAGTGGTTGAGTCTCCAAGGCAAAGAAATCCTTCCAATTTCCTGTTAGTTGGAAGCTCTTTGCCGAAGCTCAATTCTACCAGGAACAGCAAGCCTGAAGGGGAAGCTTTCCTCTCCATTACTTCCACACACCGGCAAAGGCAAAACTTGGACCACTCATTTTGTATTTGTTCCTAATCCCTATTTCTTTCATATTTTGTTAGTTAATCTTCTCTTTACTCTTTTATTCACGCCATGTAATCAAACGCTTAATCTTAGAATTAATGTTATGATAATTTCCATTTGTAATCTCTCTATCTCTTTCCCATAGATCCATAATCAATTTTCTCCATTGATGTGTTTCTTGATCCCATGGGGAAAATAGCAAGAATTAAGCGAGGTAAGTTAATTTATGTTAAGAAAATAATAGTTTAGCTAAAGATGCCCGACGGGCATCTTCCACCAGTGAGGAGCATAATGTAAGATGTTATTTTGCCTATCAAGAGAAGGTTGGAAAGAATGCGTTAACTATTAAGCAAGAATGTAATTTCCAGGAGATGGCAAACAACCTTGCATTTCATTCACGTTTCATCTCCTGTTTCACCAAGAGATATGGAATCTGGCCGATCACCGAGAGGTGTACGCCAAGGAAAGTAGAACCTTAGTTGCATCTTTAATGCAATTTGATCAAACTTGTGTTGTTTTTACTATTTGCTCTTTCTCTTTCTGATTCATTCATTTAAAGACTTGCCATGCATACATCGAATCTTTGTACAACTTCACAGTTAGTTCTTAACCTTAGTATCGCTGATCATGTATCTTGTATCTTGTATCATATTATTTAGGATTTATTTATCAACGCACAATTTTTACTTTTCACCGCAATTTACATTTCTGTTATAAATCAACATTCTTTATTCATTGTAAAAACCGATCGGATTATCACATAAGTAACGCATTAACGAAAACATTCCCTGTGTTCGACCTCTGATTATCTGAAGAAAAAACTTTGCGTTGGGAATTATACTTTGGTTTCAGCGCAAGGAAACTTGTGACCAAAGCATAACTACATTGCATACTTACGAAAAAATATTTCATTAAAAATAATGCATATACTTAGACGTAGATCGCATCGAAATTCTCTTTATCGCAAGCACTTTTAGCGCATATTTAGCATGTCCTTGTTTCATTCATTAGCCATGCGTAATTAGTAGATAAAGAAATTAAATTTCATTTCATCAAGTTGTATGCGCCGTTGCCGAGGATTCGGTAACAGTTTAGTGTTGAATACTTTTTGGTATTTTGCAGATTAGATCTCTTTTGTACTAGCTTGTTTATCTCGCAAGAGTAGTCTGATGGTTTATGAGTACTAGAATTGTATTCAGAAATTCTAAATCTGACCCCCAGAAGATCAGGTGTTTTTTTTTCCACGCAAAAAGAGCACATCAGGACCAAGTTAGGCCGAAGAGGTAACATGGGCTAATAATAATGAGGGCCCGATGGGAATCAATGGGTAATTGGCCAGTGCAAGACTCTATATTTTCTTGCTGCGACTGCAAACATCCCTATGATGAAACTATGCGGGCCAGATCAGAAATCAGCAATACGGTGTGCGAAATTTTTATAACTTCTCACCCGGAATCTCAAAGGGACCCACGATTTTGGAGGAGAATGAAAGGTTTGAGAATAAGGACCGATTATTGCTTTTCAAATGATTTCAAATGCCCGGGAAAATTGTCGAAGGACTTACAAGGAGAAAACCCGCATGCTCATTTGGACCCGCTCGTAGAAATATGCAATGCATGTCTCCATTACCTGGTGTGACTCCCAGAAGGAATTAGATTGTATCTCTTTCACATACACTGCCAGAAATGAGGGGAAAGGAAGGTTAGGCTAGTCATTAGAGCCAAATTTTGAAATCGATTATGGATTCAGTTTGTTGAGAGGCTTTATTGAATAAAAATTCTTCCTCTCCAGCCGTATGCAAGGAACGAGGGATTGTGTTTGAATTTTCAAACAGAAGGGGTTATGAAATTTTTAAGCACAGGCCTTGGGTGTGATTTTAGGTAATTAATGAAAGAACTGTCCGCACATCAGGATTTCCCGATTCGCGTTTCTGATGGAAACTTTTGTAACCGATCCAACCCCCTAGGACCTAGGTAAGGCCGTTTACTTAAAATAAATGCCATGCAGAAGATTTAAAACGACGCTCAGTCATTTTGAAAATAAATGCTAATAAAAAAAAAAAACAAGAGGAAGTTTCAAAGGACATTTATTAAATCAATTGTTAAACCAATAATTAGGGTTACCCATAAATCATAATGGGTAATAAATACATATGAAAAAAATCTTAATTACTAAGTTCAAACATTCAAAACTTAAACATTAAGAGAAACATTGAAAAGAACTTCTTCTCATGATGCGGAAGCGTAAATAACTAGTCCCAGTTGGACACGATCACGAATTTCCACTTATCCATCGCCGGTGGCATCTCTACCACCTTACCTGAAACATCAACATTAATTAAAGAATGAGTATAAAAATTACTTAGTAAGTAACCCCCACTTACTTTTGGGGTCAGGCTAGGCATCTTATGTCCTCTAGATTGCCTTTATACCCTTAGTGGCATATAAATTTATTCTAGTTCCTCTTGCGACACATAATATACATTGAAAAACTTATTTCTATCCTAATGTAATTGAATATGGCCCACTACCTCAACATGAGTCCCGTAGGACCCACAACCTCTGGTGAATCCCAAAGGAAACACAATCTCTTATATACGCGTGGTTATGTATACACCTCGTTCGTATACACATAACCCAACTTAATGTGTACCTCTTTCGTACACAATAGTTAACGTATACACCTCTTTCGATACACATAACCCACTGAAGGTGTACCTTGCTTTCTACACATAGGTTACGTATACACATAACCCACGAAGGTGTACCCTTTCGTACACCTAAGTTAGGTATACACCTCTTTCGGTATACACCTAACCTACTAAAGTAATGTACCTCTTTCGTACATCTAATTATGTGTAACCTCTTTCGTATACACATCATCCATTGAGTTTATGTACCTCTTCGTACACCCCAGATCCTATCTATAAATGTAGGGTTGTACCTCTTTCGTACACATGGTTAGGCATACACCTCTTTTGTATACGCAGTAACCACTGAAGTATTTGTACCTCTTCGGTACACCCCAGTACCTCTAGGTATGTATCACTTTCATATACACCAGCCCTATACATCTCTTTCATGTTACTAGGTCCTTGGACGTGGCATTTCTTTTCATGCAGTCACATAGTTCTGCAAAGTAAAAAAATGGCATCTTTAACTTCCTATTAAAATATAACATTCACCCAATCATGAATCCTCTAAATCTCCTCATCAAAGGTCATGTTCATCAAACAATGCTACATTAATCTAATGTTAATGATCTGCTCTAGACATCCTTTCATAACTAAACTATGTAAAACAAATCCAAAGTATTTGAGATTTTCATAATATTATTAGTACAGTCTACAAATTCTCATATATTAAATCACTATTAACTATGTGAATCAGCAAATGTGAATCCTCATTCTTTAACTTAAGGGACTCTGGTAGGATTGCTACTTAACTTACATTTAAGGGTCATGCTCAAATCATCAGTTTTAATATAAACTTTTTCATAAGATTTCTTAAAAACCATGCTCATTTACATTAAAAATTCTTCAGACATTTATTATTCAACATGCCTTATAATTCTTTCTAAACAATCCATTAAATCTCATAATAGGTCAAAAGTATCCTTGTAACTAGTCTTAAATCCAAAAAAAATAAATCATTTAAATTTTATTCGTCAGACACAAAGGCAATTCCAGTAGTAAGATTACTTACCTTAAATTAACACAAAAAATTAATTCCAACAGTCAAATTCTCTTCTAACTTTCCACCAACTTTGAATTTGATCAATAAGTTCATTGAGCCAAAGTTTTAGATTTAATGCTTTAGACCAATTTTCATGCATCAATTTTACCCCAACAATACCACATAGATCTACTTCAAAAATTATGTTGGTCCAACAGCATCGCAAGCGCCATAAAGCTCAACATATTCCTAACCAAACAATAACCATTTTAGAATTAAAATACATTATGACAGTCTTAAATGACAATCCAAAAAGATTTAACAATCTCAATGGACTTTGTTCCAAATTTTCCAGTTCAACTAAATTTACACCCACCACCAAAGGTCACTTAAGGCCTAGTACCTTTACAAATTCACCCAAAATCGCCACATCAACCTTTGTTTGGGAAAATTCCTTCTAACCCAAAAAGAAACTTCTGGTGAGCTTCATTAGAACAACCGACACGTTTCTATAAAATTGGTGGCAACGAGACCCGGTGGGCTGGATGGTACAGAGGCGACTTCGGAATCTAACGTGGATGCCGACGAATTGGAAGTTGTAGCGATTGGAGTCGGACGACGCTGGACTTTCAGATCCGACGATTGTGGCTTGGCCCGAGCATCATTCTAGTGCACACGAGCCGGGGCGGCTCGCCATAGAAGACTTGGAACCAGGATCTGCGAAGCGGAACGGAGCAGCGAGGCGGCTGGGGAATTCGGATCTGGGCGGCACGAAGAAGTCGAAAGTCGAAGCTTGGGCTGCTTGCGACTCGAAATCTTAGGCTGACAAACGGGGAGGTGCTGGGTCCGAGGTCGGCGGTGGGCGCTTGGGTTTGGGTGAGGGAGAAGATGGAAGGAAGAGAAGAAGAGGGGAAAAAGAAAAAGGAAAGAAAAGAAAAGGGAAAGTGAAAAATTATTTATTATTATTATTATTCCATTCTCTTCCTTTCCATTTTTTAAAACAACAAATTTCTTGTTTCTTGAATTCCAACACTAAAACTCCGGAAGCAATTTCAATATATTAATTTCATTTAAATGATTTTAAATTCCAACAGTTGCACTTAAAGTTGTCCAAAACATTTCAAAAATGTCTTCAAAATAGTTAAAAAAAAAAAAAAATATTGAAATTATATAAAAAGTGGAAAATTTTGGGGTGTTACACTTTTTATATGGCTTTAGAATCGATCAACGCAAGCAGTTCTTTGGATGCCTCCGCGGTAAAAATTGGACAAGACTAAAGTAAAAAAAAGGTCACGGATCGCATTCTACGCAAAATACTGAATGAGTGGTTAGATAACGGGTATGAAAAAAAGCGGTTCAGAAAAAAGAGAGCAGAAAGGTGTCATTGTACCCAGCTGATACAATGAACACCCTGGTAGGACCAACACCACATTGACCTTACTCCTTCAGGACTATGGCTATTCAAGCACAAGGACAAATCTCTCTATGGTTCAGCGCAGCCAATGCATTGACACACGTCCCCTAAAAACGTTCAGTGGAGAGGACACTCAGTCGGAGTCTGCCCGTTGAAATCAACAAATCCTTACTCTATCTACAAGAAACATCTATACTCAACCCACTTACAACCCTTGTTGGCGAACACCCAACTTTTCAATTGGGACGGGAATCATAACTAGGCGGGGGCAAGTAATCATTTGAGAACAGTTCATCCTGGGAATCGAGCACTCGACAAATCAGGCATCACAACCCAGGTTTAATTCTTCAGAGTACACAACCCTATGACAACCATTCTTTTTTGTCACCTCTTGTTAGTACCTCGTCTTTTGGAAACATTATTGAAACATTATATTGAGAAAGAACGAGGCAATCAAGCAATCGCAAGCTTCTCCCTTTAGAAATTGAAGGAGCAATTGAACAGCTTGCACGACTAAAAGAATTAAAATGCTAGTATGCTGCCCAGTAGCTTGGAGCATTCGCGCCAGTGGTAAAGAACAATGTCAAGAGTTACATTGAGAAGTGGCAGAACAACAGTCCCCATGTCACCCTATGTACCAGATTCAATAACTAGGACCAGTAGATTTAACCATCAATGATTGGACCAATACCATTAATGACATAATACCAGTTTACAGAAGAAAGTACATCACATAGGAATTTGAATCTCAGCAGACTCCAATGCAAGTCACCGCAACCTCCAGCTTCTTAAAACACAATAAAGCAAAGGACCTTCAATGAACAGCCAGTTTGAACAGGAAGTATGGCGGGATCCTCCACCTTTCCCATCTAGGGCTGAGGAGGAAAGATTTGACAGCAAAACAATTCAAGGGTTCTTGGATTTTCTCCATAATTACATTATCACCATTCACACTTATAGAAGCTTTGGAACAAAGTTCGAGTTATTGTGAAATTCCTCAAGGACTATACGTTGCCAACAGAGGAAGATGGGGAGGAATGAAAACGGTCCATATTAACATATAGAGCAGTGCACTGTTTCAAAACAACATCCCACTAAAATGAAAGATCCTGGGAGTTTCACATTGCCTATGCTCGATAGTGGGAAAAGAAGTCAAAAATGCACTGTGTGATTTAGGGACAAGTAAAATGTGCCCTGAAACAAAAAGGTAGATTATCGGCAACGCAATTCCAACCATATTACGTTTGCAGTTTGGCCCGATAGAATCAATAACGCATCCCGAGGCAAAAATAAGAGGACTGTTACTTGTGCAAGTAGATAAGTTCATCTTCCCTGCGACTTTATCATATTAGACTATGGAGCTGATATTGAGGTGTCCATCATCTGGCGCGTCCCCCATTTCTTGCAAACAGGGCGGGCAACTGATCGATGTACAAATTAAGGAGAACTTACCATTCATGGTCGTAACGATCAGCAAGTTTAAGTTCAACGTCCTCAATGCGTTGAAATTACCCGAAGTGATATGGAAAAAATTGTCAATTAGTGGAGATTGCAGGAAGGAACATTGGCACGTAGCCCCTAGGAAGGAATCGAAGGAAGAAAGGACTTTGGGATCGTACCAATGAGGGAGGAAAATTGTTTGCTGCCAATTCAATTAATCAGATTTTTGAAAACAATCAGTTATTCTTATGAACCAATGCAACGTACTAAGCCATCTTTTAGAAGAACCACCCATGTTAGAGGTTGAAGGCCGTTGCTAGTGCACCTCAAATATGTGTATTTAGGCGGGCAAAAAAACACTTTACCGGTTATTATATCTTGCCTCGCTGAGGCAAAGAAGAGGAGGAAGCACTATCTAGATCTTGAAAAAAGAACGGCAAAAGCTTTGGGATGGGACTCACAATATTCGAGGGATTAGTCCTTCATATTGCATGCAACAAGATCAATCCGGAAGAAGGGAAAAAACAAGGATTTATAGAAAGGGACAACGCCGTTGAACCCCTGCCAAGGTTCTGAAGAAAGAGATAGAAGTGGCTTGATACAAGCGCATTTTACCCTATATCAGATAGCAGCCTGGGTAAGGGCCCAGTGCAATGCGTTCGAAAGAAGGGGAATGATATCGCTCACTAACAAATCAGAATGAGTTAATTTTCCTACAAGGACAACTACGGGGTGGAGAATATGTATGGATTACTGCAAAATTAAATCTGGCCACTTAAGAAGGACCACTTTCCACTTCCCATTTATTGATCAAATGTTTAGATTCAACTTTGCGGGAAGAGTTCTTTTTGTTTTCCTTTGATGGCTATCTCAGAAACCAAATTGCGATTGCGGCGAAAGATCAACATAAGACAACTTTCATGTGGCCCATTCAACACATTTGCATTTTCGTCGCATGCCGTTGGACTCTGTTAATGCACCAGAGTACTTTCCAAAGATGCATGATTGGCAATATTTTTCAGATTTCTTGGGGAGTCAGTTGAGGTATTTATGGATGACTTTCCAGTTTTTTGGCAACACTTAATGACTCTTGTTATCAATCTTGAAAAAGTCTTGAAGATATGGCGTTGAAACTAATCTTGTTCTGAACTTGAGAGAAATGCCATTTCATGTTGAAGAAGGATTGTACTTAGGTTCAAAAGATATCAAAAGGCTAGATGAAGTTGATCAAGCGAAAATCACGCAATTGCCAAGTTTACACCACCAGTCATGTGTATAAACACTTTAGGAGTTTTATGGGCAGCAGGAGTTTTATCGCAAGGATTTATTCCGCAACTCTCAGATCGCAGGCCCTTAAGTGCGCTCCTCGAGAATACCTGCGAATATGATTTTGATTGATGCATGCACTGGAAGCATTCAAAACTTTTTCTCAGAATCGCCGGTACGCAACCGTTTTCGTTGTTATGTGACAGCTAGTCATATGTTTAGTGAGCGCAATCTATGATTTAGTGCAGGCTAAAGGTTTTGCATCCCATCTATTATGCTAGCAAGACTTGAATGATGCACAGGAAAATCATACAACACAGAAAAAGAAATGCTCGCAAGTGGTTATTTTGCGGTGGAGAAATTCGAAGTACTTGATTGCGAACAAATGTTGTGGTATATACTGATCATTTTTTGATTCAAATATCTTTATGACGAAGGAAGGATGCCAAAAACCGAGATGATAAAGGCTAGGTGCTGCTCTTACACCCCTAGAATTTGCCTAGAGATTAAGGATCGGAAGGGCACCCAAGAACCACAGTTTGCGATCATCTGTCAAGATTTAGAAAATTGCCGAGGTCAGAAAGAAGGAAAAAAGACATCGAAGAAAGATCCCTGATGAGCTATTGATTGGCAGTATGCGTTTTAATATTCCATTGGTATGCGAACATTGTAAACTTCATAGGTTTGTGGCCAAGTACCAGAAGGACTACACATACCAGCAGAAGAAGAAGCTAGATTATGACGTCAAGTTTTTATTTCTGGCGACGATCCCTTTCTTGTACAACTTTGGAACCTTTATCATATTTTGCGTCGATGCATTCCATGAGATTGATTGCCAAGCACATTTTGGAGCTTTGTCATGATGTTCCCCTTATGAAGGACATTTTGGGGGGTTAGGTGGACCGCCGCAAAAGTCTACAGTGTTGGCTATTTTTGTGCCAACACCATTCGAAGGACACCCATGCCCATGTTGTGCAGTGCGATAGAGCTTTAGAGAACAGGGAACCATGTCTAGAAGAAAATGGAAAAGCCCTTGACTTCAACCTTTGGAAATCAAATTATTTTATGTATTGGGGAATCGACTTTATAGGCCCATTTCCAACTTCAGAAGGTCTCAATACATTTCTGGTCGCGCGTGGACTTATGTATCAAAGTGGTTGAGGCCATCGCATGTGCTAAGAATGATGCGGCCCACGGTGCGCGAAATTTTTCAAAGAAGAATATCCTTACCCGATTATGGAACGCCCTCGTGCCTTAATCAGCGATGAAGGCTCATATTTCATCAACCGCTATCAATCACCAACCTATTGACAGAGTTTTTAATGTTCAACCATAGAGTTGCAAGTCGGCCTATCACACAAAACCAATGGGTAGGCAGAAAAATTTCTAACAGAGAGATCAAAACTAACTTGGAAAATGTAGTTTAGTTACTCCAGGAAGGATTGGTCACCCAAGCTCGATGAGCATTGTGGGCCATATAGGACTGCCTTCAAAACTCCAATAGGATGTCCCCATATGCTCTAGTCTTCGGAAAAGCTTTTTCATCTGCCCCTCGAGTGTCGAACACAAGGCAATGTGGGCAAGTGCAAAAAGCTTGAACTTTGATCTGGCAAGTGCGGGGAAGGTCCAGAAGTTGGCGTTGAATGAGCTGGTTGAGTTGGGAATGAATGCCTACGAAATGCTAAGCTCTTATAAAGGAGAGAACAAAAAGTGCATTGATGACCA
>NC_052355.1:10093531-10106689 GCF_009727055.1 Benincasa hispida | reverse complement strand
CATAAGCAACCAGACATTCTTCGAGGGTCAATAGGTACTTCTATTTAACGCGCATTTGCGATTGTTTCCAGGGAAGTTGAAGTCCCGCTGTTCTAGGCCATTCCGCATCAAGACTATCTTTCCCCATGGTGCAGTTGAGCTAACCACTGAAGATTGGAGCAACGCATTTAAAGTCAATGGTCAACGAATTAAGCCCTACTATGGGGGTGATGTGGAACGACGCACGGAGACTATTGACTTAGGCAAGCAGGATTGATCGCTTGCGGGGATGCTATTGCGATAACTTTGAAAAAAAAAAAAAACTTCTTTCAATTAGCATCCCTATATCTATGTTTAATTGCTTTCTTTAGAGCTTTCATTTACTAAAATTCTAAATTGCGTTATTTACTGTTTATTAGAATTAGCCTTTACTTCTTTATGTGTTTACTTTCAATTTAATTCAATTGTATACTTCCATGTCGTGTTTTATTTCTTTACTTTTATGCATGAGTAGCGTTGTTCTTAAAATTTTCGTGAATGACTGAATAAAATGATGAACACCGCAAAGTCTTATCGACTTGCGTGTTGGATGAATTAAAAAGAAAAATAAAAATCCGTGTGCATTGCTATGATGGATGCATCTCGCACTAACAAGATACACTTTGCGTCCATCCTACCCAAATGCATTGCACTGAGGGGTGTGTTGTGCTCGTATCTATTTTTCGTCCGTCCTCAGTGAAAACACATTATGTCGAGGTAGTGTTGCGTCAGTAGAAATACAATGCGCCCATCCTCCAAAAATGCATTGAGACAATAGGTGTGTTGCGCTGATACATGCGTTGTTGCCCGTCCTCTGCAAATATGCATTTGCATTAATGGAGGCATTGCGTTAATCTTTAACTTCGCACCCATCCGAGTAAAATACAAAGGATAAATTAATTTCATTATTTCTATGTATAAAAGCTATTTCTTGATTGTTTGTACATGCTCAAATTTTGTATTTCTTTATTTGTAATTCTTTGTATACTTGGTTAATTTTTAATACAACTGAGTAACAATTCTTTTCGTATGCGTTAGCCTCTTATTTATCATCCTTTGTCAATTATTACGATGTTCTTTATCTTTTCTTTTGCGTTATTCATTACGTTGTCATGATGAGTTATATGCATACCTTTAGCAAGATTTCCCACACTTTGTATTTTCTGACTAACACTTAGATAATTCGTAGCAATAACACTGCTTTACCTTTTATCCTTCAAGACTTTGCTCAAACTTTCTTTTCAAAATTTTGACTAACTGTTTGTCTATTCTGTCCAAAACAATGTAGCAGGGGGAAGGTATGAGGAGATGTAATCAAGTGGATGCGGTCATTAGAAAAATGCATTCATTGTCAAAAAAAAAAAAAAGAAGAAAGAAATAAAAAAAATTCATAGAAACTCCAATGTCAGCGCAAGGGAAAATCAAAATCCCAACCTGATAAGAGTTAAGTTAGGAAAGAAACCTGCTCGTAGTTGGATGTTCGCATGACACCCGTGGGAGCAAGCCAAAACGAAGGTAGGTTTCCAAGAGTGACGCAATATGAAAAGAGAAAAAAATGAGAGAAAAATAAAAGAATATAAGAGACAACTCCTCTGACCAGCAAAAGTTAAACTTAGTTGAAAATCAAGAGTTGAAGTTTAAATTGGCACACAACTGTAGTTGGATGTTCACATGACACCCGTGGGAACAAGCCAAAACGAAGGGTGTAACCATGATCAATAGTCTCTAATAAAACGACGCAAACTAGACCACCGCATACAGATGCACCAAGTTGTTTTTGCATGAAGAGGTAAACATTCTTTTCAAAACAAGAAAGGAATTTTTTAGTAGAGATTTGTTGTATAAAAGAATAAAGTATGGCATGTTTATGAAATATCAAGGATAGAAAGAAATTGCATTGTTAAGTAATGTTGTCCAAGTGGAGCATTCGGAGCAACCAATCGACGCAAAGTAAGGATAGGAATTGAACAATATTGCCTTAGTGGAAGATATGCTTGAGAACAAGCATATATCTAAATTTATGGGTGTGATAACTTGTAGAAATACAAGTTATTTATACTGTTTTATTTAGATATTGCGGCTAAAAGAAAGAAAACTTGCGCAGATAGTATAGAAATTGGCTAAGAAATGTGAAAATTATAAAATGTCGCCACTACACCCACTAACACCGTTGCGATGGTAGAATAGAATGTTTCTGTTTCTGTTTGCAGGAAATCAGTCACCGCATGCGTTCTTGGCTCAAAGATAAAATAAACAATGCATCTCATCACATTGCGCCCATCAATCAAGAACGAAGAAATGATCAATGCAATGACGGCGCATGTGACAATCGACCAAGAGCTTTAGCGATCAACTCAATTTCATCCGCATGCGATAATAAAAAATAACACCGCATGTGGCGATCGATCGAAGATGTAAAGAGCAAGGCATTTGCGAAGTATTCTAACAAGTGTACAACTTTCAGTTGTGCATTTCTGATGGGTTGATTGCATAACAGAAGGAATTTATCATTTCGCCATTTAAGGAACTACCATAACCAGATAGTGAGGACCACACATTCAAAGAGCCAAGCCTCAACTATAAATAGCTTCTGCAAATTCTCTAAAAGATATACATGAATACGTAGAGACTTGTATATACTGATTCTGAGAGAGAGGCTGGTCTGAAGTGACTTACAGAGTAGATCCGGGAGAACCACAAGACAAGGCCGAGAGGTGAGTCTCCGAGTAGAGAATCCTTCCAATTCTCGTAGTTGAAGCTCTATGCGAAGGTCAATTCTACCGGGAAAGAAAACCTGAGAGGGAAGCTTTCCTCTCCATTACTTCCACACGCCGGCAAGCACAACCTCCGTTCAGGATCTATGTCAAGACGTTGACACTTCTTCTGTATTTTTTCCTAATCTCTATTTCATCATTTGTATTCATCTTCTCTACTCTTTCATTCATGTATCAAATGCTTAATCTAAGAATTAAATGTTATGACAATTTCCATTATCATCTCTCTGTCTCTTCCCATACATCCATAATCCATTTTCTCCATGATGTGTTCTTAATCCCATGGGTAAATAGCAAGAATTAAGGGAGTAAGTTAATTTATGTTAAGGAAATAATTAAGTTTAGCTAAAGCATGCCCGACGGCATCTTCACCTGTGAGAGCAGAAGTGAAGATGTTATTCCGCCTATCGAGAGAAGGTTGGAAGAATGCGTTAACTGAAGCAAGAAGTATTTTCAGAGATGGAAACAACCTTGTGTTCATCACGTTCATCCTTGTTTCACCATAGAGATATGGGAACGCGGTCGATCACCGAAAGGTGTACGCCAAGGGAAAGTGGAACCTTAGTTGCATCTTTAACGCAATTGACAAACTTGTGTTGTTTTTACTATTTGCTCTTTCTCTTTGTGATTCATTCATAAAAACTTGCCATCGCATACATCGAATCTTTGTACAACTTCACAGTCAGTTCTCGACCTTAGTATTGTGTATCATGTATCTTGTATCTTGTATCATATTAGTTTAGGATTTTTTTTTATCAATGCAATTTTTACTTTCACCGCAATTTACATTTTATTATAAATCAACATTCTTTATTCATTGTAAAAACCAGTTGCATGTATCACATAAGTAACGCATTAACGAAAACAATCCCTATGTTCAACCTCAGATTATTCTGAGAAACTTGCGTTGGAATTATTCTTGGTTTAGTGCAAGGAAACTTGTGACAAGCACTACTACATCGCATACTACGAACATATCATTAACAACACATATACTTAGATGTAGTATCGCCTAGAAATTCTCTATATCAGAAGCACTTTAGTGCATATTTAGCACGTCATTCATTTCATTCATTAGCCATGCATTAGAGTAGATAAAGAGATTAAATTTCATGTCATCGGTCACACGGCACATTTACGACTTCTTTACCCCCTATTGAGCATGGCAACGTGAAACTCCCTGGATCTTTCATTTTAGTGGGAATGTTATTCTGAAAGAGTGCACTACACTCATACGTTAGTGCGACCGTTTCATTTTCCTAGATCTTCATCTTGTTGGCGAGTATGTCCTTGAGGAACTTCACATAGCTAGGCATCTGTTCCAACACTTCTACTAAGGGAATGTTGATATGTAGCTGTCGGAGGACATCGAGGAACCTCTTGAATTATTTACTATCATCTTTCATTTTCAGCCTCGACGGGAAAGATGGAGGATCCCGCTGTACTTCCTGATCACTTGACTGTTCATTCAGGTCCCTTGCTTGACATTGTTCTTTGCCGCTCAGTCCCAGTGCTTCCAAGCTTCTGGCCAGCGTACCAGGCACTCTATTCTTAAGCTCGATCGCAAGCTGTCCAACCCGCACCTCCAAATTTCTAATGGAGGAAGCCTACGACTACCTGATTGCCTCGTTCTTCTCAATATATGGTTTCAATAGTGTTTCCAAAAGACGAGGTACTAGAAGAGGTGTTAGAAGAGTACGGTTGGTCGTGTGGCTGTATACTCTAAAAATTACCTTGGCATTGATTCTGATGAAGGAAAAACTAGAGGATTACCTTGATTCCCGAGATGACTGTTCTGATGATTCCTTTGGCCTCACTGGTTGTGATTCCCTCCCCAACTGAAGTTAGGGTGATTCCGCCAACCAAGGTTGTAAGCATTGCCTGAACGGGTCATTGTGAATAGAGTATACGGATTTGTGGATTTAATGGGCAAACTTCCACTAAGTGCCCCTCTCTACATTGGATGTAACTTATGCAGCCACTTGCGTCAGCACATTGGCTTGCGCTGCACTCTGAGAGAGATGTCGTTGATTAATAGCCATAGTCTCGAGAAGCGAGGTTACTGTGGCCATCTGGGGGCCAGGGTGGTCATTGTATCAGCTGGTACAATGGCAGTTTCTGCTCTTCTTCGTTTCGAGCCTCTTCCCCCATACCTATTATCCATCCAATCATCTATATTTCGCGAAATGCGATCTTAAGATGATCTTCGTTTCCTTATACGTCTTGTCCATGAACCCTCCTACCACGGAGGCATCAGCAACTGCTTGCATTGATCGATCCAAGTCGTTATAAAAAGTCTCCATCAGAACGCAATCAGGAATACTGATGTGCAAACAATTCTTCACTAATCGTCTGAATCACACCCAGGCGGTGCTCAAAGTTTCATATTCCATCTATTCAAAATTTAACACGTCCCTCCATCTTCTTGCGTTGACCGCGGGCGGGAAAAATTTCTTCATAAACCTCTTAACCAACTGGTCCCATGAGTTGATTTCATTTGGCTCTACTGAATGAGACCACCCCTTTGCCTCATCCCACAGTGTATACGGGAAGAGATACAACCTAATTCCTTCAAGAGTCAAATGGGCATGCGGGTCTTCACTTTCCATACCTCCAAACTGTCCCACATTTTGGATCATCTGAAGCATGACCGGCTTTATTTCGAAGCGTGCATTCTCCTCAACCATGGATCTTGAAATTTCGGGCAAGAAGTCATATAAATTCGGCACTGCATAGTTCCTCATTGGGATATTGCGGTCGACAACAAGAAAAATAGGGTCTTACGCTGGCCGATTAACCCCTTGATTCCCTTCGGGCCTCTCATTATTAGCCATGTTTGCTCTTCTTCGCCTAATTTGGTTATGGCATGCTCGTGTGTGAAAAGTACGCTCGATCTCTGGGTTGGCTTTGAATTCTGGATCAGTACCAGTACTTAAAACCGTCAGCCTACTCTCCGCGATAAAAAGACAGTACAACAGAGATCTGTCCTACAAAATACCACAAAATATATTCAACACTAAACATTACCAATCCCCAGCAACGGCGCCAAGAACTTGTAATATTGGATTTGTTCTAGCTTTATCTTTTACTTTTTTATTTTTATATGCGCTAATGAATGAATATGGTGATGGCTCTATGCACTCAAGTGCTTTGCGATAAAGATATTGATGCGATACTATGCTCATAGTGTATGCGAGATGATGATATGCTTCGTAGTATGCGATTTAGTGCATGTCATGAGTTTTCTTGCGCTGGAACCAAGTATAAATCCAATGCAAGTATCTCAGATTGACCTGAGGTCGAACACGGGGATTGTTGTTGTTTAGAAGCGATACTAATGTGGTTAATGCGACCAGTTTATCCTAAAGAATAAAGAATTGGTTTTTGTGCAGAAAAGTAAATTGTGATGAAAGGTAAAATTACGATAAAGTAAATTGCGTTGGTAAAATAAATGTCTAAACTACTAATGATACAAGTTGAGGACTGGCTGTGAAGTTGTGCAAGATAATCTAGTGAATGCGTGGCAAGTCTTGTGATTGAATAAGGAAGAGAATGGGTTGAGGGAAAGGTGTAACGACATAAATTTTAGTCTTTATTCTAAGCACACGCATTACGATATAATGCAAGAATAGAATGCGATGATGCCATAAACTTGATGTGCATAAAATTTATCTTCTTATGTCATACAACGGTTAAGATGTGGTGATTCTAAATAGGCACATGGATTGTGATGAATGATGGATCATACAAGCTCATGTTACCATAAACTCAATGACTTGGAATGGAAATGGAATGTGGATGCTGTGTTATGCTTATTCAGACACACTCTATTTATGCGATACTACTTCTAGATATGCCTTATTTATGAGAATCTTGTAGTATACTCTGCGTCGTCACAAGTTTCCTTGCATTGGAACCAAGTATAATTCCACCGCAAGTTTTTCGGTGTAATCCGAGGTCGAACACAGGGATTGTTTTAGGTTAATTGAATTATATTTGTGATATATGCGACCGGGGGTTTTTCAATTTAATAAATTGTAGTTTGTACATGCGATAAAGTGAATTGTGCAGTAAAGTAAAGATAAGCGATAAAAATTGAGATAAAATAAACCTAAGCTATGATGATACAAGATACAGGTTACATGATACAAGATATCGAGGTTGAGATTGACTGTGAAGAATATACAAAGATCGTGTTATGCGGTGGCAATGCTTATGTGCGAATCAGAAAGAGAAAAGATAATGAATATAAACATCACAAGTTCCTTAATTGTGTTAAAAATATAAGTATGGTTCCGCTTTCCCTTGGCGTACACATCTCGGTGATCGGCCGCGTTTCCCACATCTCTGTGGTGAAACAGGGATGAACGTAGTGAACGCAAGGTTGCTTCCATCTATGGAAGTACTTCTCGCTTTAGTTAACACATTCTTCTAACCTGCTTTCGACAGATCAAAATGGCATCTTAACTTCTGCTCTCACAAATGAAGATGTCGTCTAGCATGGTTTAGCTAAACATCTTTATTTCTTTAGCACAGATTAAGTTACTTGTTTAATTCATATTAATTACCAAGGGATTAAGAAAACGTCATGGAGAAATCGATTAATGGAGGAACAAAAATAGACAAAAATGTGGAAATGAGAATGATAATGACAATTAATTATAAAATCAAGCGTCTGATACATGGTTGTGAATGATTTAGACTAAGAAGATGAAGTGCAATTGATGAATAAGAGTTAGAAATAGATACAGAAGAGTGCCAATATCTTGACACCGATCTGGATGGAGAGGTTGCTTGTCGGCGTAGATGGAGTGAACGGAAGGATGAGCTTCCCTCTCAGGCTTGCTCAACCGGTAGAGTTGATCTAGGTAAAAAGCTTCACGGTGGGGATTTGGAATGATTCGCCCTGAGACTCACCTCTCGGCCTTGTCTCTTTTCTTTCTGGATCTTCTCCGATCAGCACTCAGATCAACCTCTCTCTCAATAGCCTCGTATCAATTATCCCTCATATCAAGTATATCTTTCAGTGAATTCTTTGAGGGTATTTATAGATGAATGCTTTGACTCTCTGACTTGTGGACCCCACTTTATTGTTATGGAAATTCTGAAAATGGTGGAATAAATATTCCTTCTGATATGCAATCAGTCCATAGAAAATGCATAACGGTTAGTTGTACACGTGTCAAAATTCTCCGCGATTGCGTTGCTCATTTGTATCTTTCGATCGTGTGCTCGCATGCGGTGTTGTTTTTATTACCGCATACGGTTGAAGTTCAACTCTGGATCGATTGTTGCATGTGCTGTCATTGCGTTGATCGTCTATTCATTCCTGAATGATGGGGGCAATGCGACGTAGATGCGTTAATCTTTTTCTCTTGAGCCATGATTGCATATGATGATTGGATTTCCTGCAAAACATACTTGAAATATTCTTTTCTACCATGGCAATGGTGTTAGTGGGTGTATTGAGAACAATTTATAATTATTGTATTTCTTAAACAATTTCCATACAATTGATGCAACTTTCCTCTCTTTTAACCACAATATCTAAATAAAGCAGTATAAATAACTTGTATTTCTATAAGTTATCAAAAGGACATCTCAAGTTTGTCAATTCTTGTTGAGGACGCAACTCAGGTTCTGCTTTCCCTTGGCTTACACCTTTCAATGATCGGCCACGTTCCCATATGTCTATGGTGACACAAGGATGAACGTAATGAACGCAAGGTTGTTTCCATCTCTAGAAATACTTCCCGCTTTAGTTAACGCATTCTTCCAACCTTCTCTCGATAGGCGAAATAACATCCTCACTTCTGCTCTCACAGGTGAAGATGCCGTCAAGCATGCTTTAACTAAACTAAGTCGATGACCTTAACAAGGATTAACTCACTCGCTTAATCCTTCCCATTTATCCAAGGGATTAATGACACATGATGGACAAAATTGATGATGAATGTATGGAAAAGAACAGAGAGATGGTAATGATGACGATAATGATATTTAAATCTAAAGATTAAGTGTTTGATACAATTCGTGAATGAAAGATTAAAGAATGATGAACACAGTAGATGAATGAAAGGAAAATAGAAACACATACGGAAAGAGTGTCAATGTCTTGACACAAATCCTGATCGGAGACATTGTGCTTGTCGGCATGTGGATGAGATGGAGTGGAAAGCTTCCCTCTCAGGCTTGCTTACCAGGTAGAAGTGACCTCTTGCATAGAGCTTCTACTTCGGGAATGGAAAGAATTTACCTTTCAACCTTGTCTCATCGTTCTCCCGGATTTTCTCTGTAATTTCTCTTCAGACCAGCCTCCTTTACATTGAATTCAAGGAAGTTATTTATAGACCTCGACTCTTGTATTGGTGATCCCACTTTGAAATTCTGATAATTCCTGCCATGCCATAGTGGAAATGTCCGCTCTACTCCATGATCAATTGTCAGAATCGTACAACAGAAAAGCTGTACACTTGTCAGAATGCTCCACAAATGAATTTCTCTTCACATGTTCGACCGATCGCCGCATGCGGTGTAGATGTTTTGATCTCTTGTTTATTATTGCATGTGGTGGAAATGCGTTGATCGCCTGAATCCATGATCGATCGTCGCATGCACTGGAATTGCGTTGGTCTTTTCCGTTCTTGATCGATTGCTACACGTTGTGTGCATGCATTGTTCATTTTTGACATCGAGCAATTAATGCATGCGGTGAACTATTTCTTGCAAAACAAAGACTTGGACATTCCATTTCGAAATTGCAATGGGGTTAGTGGGTGTGTTCACGAAACTTTACAATTTTCGTATTTCTAAACCAATTTCTATACTGTCGACGCAATTTTTCCTTCTTTTTGCCACATAATCTAAATAAAACAACATAAATAACTTGTATTTCTACAAGTTATCACTTAGCGAGATCCACCTCTTCCTTAACTCACTCTCGCTCTCGCTCATTTTCTTATCTCACTCTCGCTCTCGCTCATTTTCTTATCTCGCTCTCGCTCACAATGGTGAGCTGCCTGTTTAATCTTCCCAAGCAGCCACTTGCTTACACACCAATTCCCTATTTCAACTTCAAAAATTCATAACTCAAAATCCAGGACTCTTTTTAAGAAACTTCCTTTAAAAACTTGTTTAGAATTGAGTTAACTTTCTTACCTTCAAAATATCAGCCGAAAATTTCCTGTAGTTTGTCCTGGAGCTTCCAATCTTCACTCTAGGCTCTGATTAATCCAAGAATTTTCCCCTTCTGCAAATTCTTTACTTTTTTCTATTCTCCGTGTGAGATCTTTCTCTGAAAAAACAACCTAAAAAATTAGAATCTCCCAGCTTTCGAACGACACCGATCTCACTTAATTTGCTTATGTCATTTTCCAAAATCGAGCTTCTAAATTTCCTCTCCCTTTTATACTTCCTTCCGCCTCCCTTGTTGAAGGGTCAAACCGCCACCTCATCCAGCACTTAGTGCTTCTGTCCAATTCCCATTGTTGAGTTCTTCAATTAATTTATTTTTCCTTCCCTTCCTTTATAACCCACGTTAGGCCTTCGCCTCATAATATAAATTTAGAGTGCATCGTATACTTCATCGTCTAATGCCCAGTGCTTATCGTCTAGCGCTTGTCGTGCAGCTCATCGTCTAGCATTGATATCGATCTTATAGTTCCACTTACGCTATCGTCCAATGCATAGCGCCATCATTTAGCCTGATCCTTTGTATCGTTTACCGCATCGTTCAGCTCCACGCAATTACTACTTGATCATTTACCGCATTGCTTAGCTCTCCGCGCATTTCAACCCATACGTTCATCCGTAGTACCAATGCATAGTTTACCTTTGCCTTCAACACTTAACCTCTACAAGCCTTGGTTGCTACACACGCAACCCCATGCATCTACACTTCTCCATCAACGCATGCCTACACCTTGCTTCCATACTTAGTCAATTTTCACTTGTTATATTATCTAAAACTTACCCTTGACTAAGTATTTCTAACACTTGAATGTTCTTCCTCCATCTGCCTACTTTCTTTACCCCCTTTCATAATTTTACTTAACACGCTTATTACTCACTTATGTAGGAAAAATGAAGTATGGGGTTTACAAAAAATGTATTTGCTAGGTGTGAAAATAATCTCACTGCACGTGTCAACCTCAACAATAAATTTGTTAAAGAAAATTTTAGTAGTATTTTTAAGTCTCTCACGCGGCTTTCCAAATGGTTAGTGGGTAGATCATGTCAAGTCAATTTTTTTCCTAACTGGTCCCAAGCTAATTTGCAAAAGAACTCATGTTACTGTGGTGTTGTGTGGAGTCCATTCCAATATCTAAATTAGTGCATGAAGTGTTTAGTTCGGACAAACACTCAAATATTGCTTATCTCGTGAGGTGGTAGATGATAACGGGCAGAAATGCACGTTATTACAGTGCTAAGTTATTAAACAATGCAGGTTTGTGTTGATAAAATATATAAGATTGCGTCCAAAAAGTATTAAGTTTATAACATTGCGGTCGCATGCGTTCATCGCATAAAAACAGTTAGCTTTTGTATTTTTGTGCGGAATATGCATTGACGCAAAGCGTAAAATGTGATCACAAGAAAGCAACGGTCGAGCGCAGTGTTATTACAAGGCTTTGCGGTGATTTGTGCTCACAAACATCTGCTCAAGAAGAATTTCCGCATAGAGCCGCCGCAACTTGGTGGGCGCATTTGGGTGAAAAGCGTAATAACTCATGATGGGACAGAAAGCTAATAACGGTCGAGTTTGAATTAAGTTGACAAGCCGCTAACGAACTACTGTAGCAAGTACACTCAACTTTTCGGTGACAAATATTCGGCGCATCAGACAGAGAATTAATGTCATCCCATTGGTGCAATCATAAGAGAGAAGACGCCTTTCACCCGGAAGCTCTATAAATACCGAAGGCAACCTTCAATAAAGCAGTTCGGATAGTTAGAGAATTTTTCCTTAGATAGAATAGCCTTGTTCTTAGTTTTTCTTTTATTTAAGGCGGAAGCGAGAGAAGTGGGATCGTGTCGAGAGATCGTTTCGGTGAACTTGGAAGAGTGCTGGAAGCGTTGAGCTCAGAGAGAGGGCCAGCTTCTGTGGAAGCAGGAATATCTTTTGAACAGAATAGAGTTAACAGTGTAAAAGCCTTGGGAAGTAAGGGATTGCTACCAGGCTCTCTATCCTTATCTTGCATTGTCATTTCATACTTAAACTTATCTATAGAAATGGAGTTTACTTCTTTATATCTGTTCACACTCTGTTTATTACACATGAGTAGCTAAATCTGTCGAATGGGTTGAGAAGCACTTAGCTAGCATAATTGGGAATCTTCATTCTATACAATTATCTTGTATTAGGTATGCTTCATTTATTCATTAGGGATACTCGGGAGGATAGTGTAAGGACAAAATCTAGGCTTGGAAAAGTTAGGTTAGAATCTAGGCTCGGGAGAGTCAGATTAGAACGCATAGTCAAGAGATAGGAGCTTAGGAATAAGCACTGTTTGCTATTAACGCATCGCATGCATCCTAGAGATAGGATACGATTGTGTGCGGTCACCTTGTCTTTATGTGCATCTTGCATCATTGCATAGGAAAAAAGTAGAGAATAAGGAATAAGCTCTATGGAAATTATTGCATTCAACACATGCGTCCTAGAACTAGGAGCACCGCATTTGCATTGGAAAATGATTTGCTGTCGCATGAGTGTAACATGATCGCATAGTTTGATGCATTCCTGAGAAATGCTAGCTAAAGACCTTCTCAACCCGTTCCTCCGCATACTCAGTGTATCTACCGCGTAATCGATCTTTTCTCAAATCCGTCGCATACTTTTTATACCGCAAACAACAACTCAAAAATAAATCTTTGATTGATTGGTTACTGCAAAGTTGTCTTAGAAATTATCACCGCATACTATTTTCCCTAGTCCCTTGGACTTACCAGGAAACTTAGTGGGATTTATACTTGGATTTCCACTGAGAAAACTTGTTGCTCAACGCATTTCCATCACTGCATTTCATTCCATTATTTCATCACATAAAATAATGCATCAGTAGACTAGAGTTATTTATAAGACTGATTGTCTAACACACTTGGGATGAGACGTGTGCAATACATGGTATCAATGTGGATGGAATTGTTAAGGTTGTAGGGTTCACTTCAGTGAGCTTAATTCAGGATTTCCTCTTTCAGAAAACAAAGCAAGCTCAGTTTGGTCAGCTCAAAGAACAAGAGCTTACCTTCTCGTTTTGGGATACATAATTAGAGATGTCCAATTTCCCCACAGGAACGGGGATTCCCGATTAGGCGGGGAATGGGGGAAAAAATTCCCCGTGAGCTAAACGGGGACGGGGACGGG
>NC_052355.1:10090458-10093511 GCF_009727055.1 Benincasa hispida | reverse complement strand
TGAGATTCTTTGTATCGTTTACCGCATCGTTCAGCTCCACGCAATTACTACTTGATCATTTACCGCATTGCTTAGCTCTCCGCGCATTTACTATACGATTGCCTAGTGCCCGCCTACACTATCGTCTACCTCATCGTGTAGTGTCGTTCACTTACTAGACGATCGCTTACCCAATCGTATAGCGTCGCTCATCTGCTACACTATCGTCCAACGCCTTTGCTCGCACACACTTGAGGTTGCCGCAAGCCTTATAATCGCATCATTCCTTTCAACCCATGCATTCATCCTTAGTACCAACGCATAGTTTACCTTTGCCTTCAACACTTAACCTCTACAAGCCTTGGTTGCTACACATGCAACCCCATGTGTCCTCACTTCTCCATCAACGCATGCCTACGCTTTGCTTCCATACTTAGCAAATTTTCACTTGTTATAGTATCTAAAACTCACCCTTGGCTAAGTATTTCTAACACTTAGAATTTTCTTCCTCCATCGGCCTACCTTCTTTACCTCCTTTCATAATTTTACTTAACATGCTTGTTACTCACTTATGTAGGAAAAATGGAGTACGGGGTTTACATACAGTGTTTGAGGGTTACCTACGGAGCATGGGTCTACAGGATTGCCCGCGGTTGGACTAGTGCAACTGGGAGATTTTCTTGTAATGAGCTTTTATGCCCTAGTTTATTGTTTTGTACTAGTTTTTTTGTACACCACACTTCGTTTAGGGGTTGATGCCCTAAAATCTCATGTCTTGTAGTTTGAAAACAGTTTGTACGAACGCTTGTGTTGTTAATCCTAGCGATACTCACCTTACCAGCGAGATTCAGCTCAATTTCTAGCGAGATTTCCTTCTTGAGCTAGATCTTCAGCATAAAATTAGCGAGATTTCCCTCATAAGCGAGATCCTCATTCTTCTTATCTCGCTAAAGCTCTCCACGGTCAGCTGTGTGCTTGTTCTTCCCAAGCAGCTATCTGGTTATGCACAGATTCTCTGATACAACTTCAAAAATTCATAACTCAAAATCCAGACCTCTTTTGAAGGAACTTCCTTCTACAAACTTGTTTAGAATTGCATTAACTTTCTACCTTAAACTTTCAGCCAAAAATTACTCACAGTTTGGCCTGAAGCTTCCAATCTTCACCTCGGGCCCTGATTAATCCGAGATTTTGCCTCTTCTACAAATTCTCCACTTTTATTCTTCTCCTCTTGCAATCTTTCTCCCCCAAGACAACCTCAAAAACTAGATTCTCCCAACTTTCAAGTGGAACCACTTTCACTAAATTTTCTCTTGTCAATTGCCGAAACCATGCTTTTGAAGTTTCACTTTCTTTTAATCTTCTTGCCGCCTCTCGAGTTCAAAGATTAGAAAGCCACGTCACCCCACACTTAGTGCCTCCAGCCAAACTAATAAATGAGTTTCCTCATTTATTATGTTTTTCCTTCCCTTCCATCATAATTCCTAAACAAACATGAATTCCTACTTTATAAATATGTAATATAACATTTCATTGGCTAAACATGCTTATCTAGGAAACCTAGAGTTCGGGGTTTACAATCATCCTCCCCTTAAAAGAAATTTCGTCCTTGAAATTTACCTGACATGTCATTTGAAAAGTTGAGGATATCTCTTCCTCATTTGGTCTTCAGGTTCCCAGGTAGCTTCCTCGATTTCGTGATTACGCCATAGCACCTTCACCAAAGGAATCATCTTATTTCTGAGTACCTGGTCTTTCCTGTCCAAAATCTCGATGGCCTTTTCCTCGTAAGATAAATCTTCTTTGAGCTGTACTTGTTGTGCTATTAGTATGTGCACAGGATCAGGCACGTATTTCCTTAACATTAATACATGCGAGTTAGCTCCATTGGCAACTGTAACCTATATGCTGCTGGACCAACTCATTCCACAATTTCATATGGTCCGATGTATCGTGGACTTAACTTCCCTTTTCTCCCGAACCAGAGAATTCCTTTCCATAGGGACAGCCGAAGAAATACCCGATCTCTGACTTCAAATTCTAGTTCCCTTCTTCGCTTATCAGCAAAGCTCTTCTGTCAATCGCGAGCCGCCTTAAGATTATCCTTGATAAGTTTCACATTCTCTATTGTTTGTTGAACTAATTCTGGACCCAATAATTGTCGTTCTCCGACTTCGTTCTAGTATACTGGGGTCCTGCAAGGTCGGCCATACAATGCTTCATAGGGAGCCATGCCGACTAGAATGGTAGCTATTTTTGTATGCAAATTCGATCAACGATAAGTGTGTATCCCAACATCCTTTGAATTTTAATACACAAGCTCTTAACATATCTTTTAGTGTATGTATAGTTCTTTTCGACTATCCATCTGTTTGTGGATGAAAAGTCGTGCTGAAATGAAATTTAGTGCCCATTGCCTTCTGTAAACTAGGCCAAAATTTTAAAGTGATCCTTGAGTCCCGGTCTGACACTATCGACACTGGGGCTCCATATTAGCTGATTATTCTATCCACATAAATTTTAGCTAGACGGTCTAGTGTAAAAGTAACTTTTACTGGTATAAACTTGGCCGTCTTGGTCAGATGTCGACTATTACCCAAATGCCATCGAATCCTAAAGGTGTCCAAGGAAATCCAAATAGAAAGTCCATTGTCACATGCTCCCACTTCCACTCAGGCACTGGGAGTGGATTATGTAATCCTGCTGGTCTTTGTCTCTCAGGTTTTACTTGTTGATAGATTATACATCGGTCCATATATTCTACTATGTCTCTCTTCATCCTAGGCCACCAGTAAGATCTCTTCAAAGTTCTATACATCTTGGTGCTTCCTGGATGCATAGCATAAGCGAAACTATGTGCTTCTTCTAGAATGGCTTGTTTAAACTGTAGCTTGTTAGGCACACATATTCTCCCCTCCTTTTCTAGTACATTGTCTGCTCCGAGTTGAAAGTCAACCCTGATGCCCTTACATACATCATCAGCAATCTTCTGAAGATCAGGGTCTTTCAACTGATCCCGCTTAAGGCTTTGTACTAAAGTAGGCCTTATCTAGAAAGTAGCTATCATTCCTCCT
>NC_052355.1:10068624-10089444 GCF_009727055.1 Benincasa hispida | reverse complement strand
CTTCTATCTTCTCTTTATCTTGATGTTGCTCTGGTACCACAGGCGCTTTCATAATATAATAATTCATTAATGCTCTCACGACCCCGACCATGTCCTGCACACGTATGAAGATTGAAGGACCGCCCTTTAGTCATATGTCCTTGAACCAAATGCTGGTATCATCAATCATCGAGAACTTAACATAATCATTTGACTCTACGT
The DNA here is from genome assembly GCF_009727055.1 of Benincasa hispida. Taxonomy (NCBI): domain Eukaryota; kingdom Viridiplantae; phylum Streptophyta; class Magnoliopsida; order Cucurbitales; family Cucurbitaceae; genus Benincasa; species Benincasa hispida. Next base: position 10,089,243 of record NC_052355.1, on the reverse strand, counting down.
CTGCGTCATAGGGGCAACTCTTCCACATTATGATGCACCCCCACCCCGATCAAAACTCATCCTCTTCCCGAACGGTCCTCTCTCTAGGAGCTGATGGAGGAACAATAGTATATCGTATACATATAATGAATTTCCTCCATATAAGCTTTGGTTGTCACTGACATATTACCAAGAACCTGGTTTCGGATTATTCGCAACCTCACGGAGGTCTACTGTGTTCGATCTCTGTGAATTATAAAAACAATTAGGACATTTAATTAATAAATTTTAATAAAAAAGTAGATAATTATTCCATTCATTACTCAAATGACCCAACGGACTGCTGCCGGACGAGTGAACGTAGCACCTTGTGATATTATTATAACCAATGATATATTCTGGAGTGACATCTGTGTCAAATTATTCAAGAGAAACTTCCCACTGCCAATAAACTTTGCATGATAGTGCCATCGCACTACCAAAACGTGCAACTTTTTCGGACAATCTCCAGTCCTTAGGTCATATCATGCAGTACGGGTTCAGTATTACAAAGCGATGAGATATCCTATTAAAACCGATTGTCTCATCACCCTGTCAGGAAGAGCCACTCACCAATGTGAAAACATATGAGAGGACCTCATCGTCTGCCATATGTTTGACCATTCGTAAAACAAATTAAGCAAAAGTATGCACAATAATTTTTGTGGGACTCCAAATAACCTGAAACACAAAATATTATATAGAGAATATTAAAGACAAAATACAATAAAATGTGAATAAAATAATCAATTAGGTTTTAGTGGTAATGTACCTGTTCAGGTTGAAGCAGATCAAACATGTATCTATACTGGTTGACTACAGGTGTGGCTGTCCTAAGTTCACAAAATTTGTCATCTCACTAAATTTTTAAATTGATAATTTAGAATTTAAATTAACTAGATTCAGTGATATAAAAATTAAATTGAATTAAAACAACATACCGAGAACCGTAGGCTCGTCCAACTAACTGAGCGTGCATTAAGATGATGTAGCTGTGGAGCCATTGTTGGAATCGCTCCCAAGCCAATAGTTGCAAAGTATGAGAGGCACAAACTATCTCTCGAACCTCAGGTCTTGTTGCTTACATAGTTGTCTATACAACCATGTCAAACATGCTCCCAACCCATGAATTACTGCCCGCATCAATGGAGGTTAACTAACAATGACAGGAACATTAAAGTGAACAAAATGACTTGATTTATCTGAAAACAAACTTCCACCCATCATTTGTAAGTATATGTCTCACGCATATCTATGACAGTTCCTCGTCTGCATCATCTGTGAGCCTCACGAAAATTGTGTTCCTAACCATATTAAACTTAACCTCGATCCTTTAATCTTGTCGCGCAGGTGGGGTCGCACTGAGGTACAGTTGACAAACTTCTAACCAGTCATCGTACATCACTCCGGTGATCGGCTCACCGTCAAACAGGTAACCCCAACAACACTTCTATGTCTTGTAGAGTGATAGTGTACTCTCCAACAGACATATGGAATGTATGCGTCTCGGGCCTCCATCTCTCGACCAAGGCTGTGATCAGATGCCAGTCCATGAATAAATTTTTTGTATATACTTTTTATAGAAGTATATTAAAAAATATTAAATTTTTTAGTTTAATAAACATAAACTTTTTAAGTTTTATGAACATCAACTTTTTAAACATAACAATAAATTAAAACTTTTTATAACTATTTTTAAACAATAGCAATAAATTAAACTTTTTATAAACTATTTTTAAAAATAACAACAAATTAAACTTTTCAAATAAAATGAGGTAAAATTTTAAACTATTTTTCAAATTTAATACAAATAAAAAATTAAAATTAAATTAAACTTTTTCAAACATATTTTAAACTATTATTTTCAAAGTTAATATTAGAAAATATCAACTTATCACATAAACATAACAACAATAATTTTCATATGAATAAACCTAAAATTATTAAACTTTTGAAACTAATACTAAACTTGTTAACTATCACAATAATTTTGTATTAAACTATAAATATCAACTTCTTAAATATAACAATAAACTAAACATTTTAACACAATAAACATCAAAGTTAATACTAATAAATCAAAAATATCATATGAATAAACTAAAATTTTCAAACTATATAAAACTTTTGAAACTATACTAAACTTGTTAACTATCACAATAATTTTGTATTAAACTATAAATATCAAACTTCTTAAATATAACAATAAAATAAATATTTTAACACTATAAACATCAAAATTAATACTAAATAAATCAATATCATAAGAATAAACTAAACTTTTCAAATATAAGTTCAACTCACAGATTTAACGATAGTTCTCTTTTTTCCTTCAAAGTGACAACGTTCGCCCTTTTTTCCTGTTATTGTTATCTAAACACAATTACAAAAAATTAGAAAAAAATAAATTTTATAATTATTCTTAAAAAATAAAAATTTAGTAGAGTAACGAACTAGTATAGTTGTGTGAGAAAATTTGTATTAAACGAAATACAAGAAGAGAAATGGAAATGGAAATGGGAGGAGAGGAAGATGATTTCGAAGGCTTATTTTCAAAGGCAGTGAGGGGGCAGTGAGCTATGAAGGGGCAAGTGAACAAATCAAAGGGGAGAGGAGTGAGCAAAATCAAGGGTAATGAGTCTTCAAAAATTATCGAGGGAGTGATTGAGGAAAAATGAAGAGGATGGTGGTTTTAAAAGGATGTAGACACTCGACCCACGGGTTTAGGGCAGTTGAAAAAGGCTATGGCAGAGGGGCATGATGCGTCAATGAATGCATGAAATCGGAGCAGGGGAATCGGATAAACGTTAATGCATGCAAGGAATCGTGCAGGGGAATCGGAGCAGGGGCAGCTTGGTGATATATATGCACTTTTTCAGACTTATGGAAAGTAAATAAAGTGAAGACGATTTTCCATGTGGCAGACCATGTCAGCTGACTGGTTGGCCGTTTAAATCCATGTGGCAGACTCAACTCTGCTCTCGCTCACAATCTCGCTCTCATCAATCTCGCTCTCTCCTACAATCTCGCTCTCTCAATCTCGCTCTCTCCTACAACTCGCTCTCTCCTACAATTCTCCTATCTCAATCTCGCCTCTCCAAATCTCGCTCTCTCCTACAATCTCGCTTTCAATCTCGCTTTCTCCTACAATCTCGCTCTCTCTTACAATCTGCTTCATCCACTTATCTTCCTTGTCAAGGGTTGAAGTTTCGACTTATGTATGCCAGAACTTCAACCTTCGACAACCTAATATAAAAAATTAGCAGATTCCCTTCGAGATTCCCTTTTAGAGCGAGATCCTCATCACAATTAGCGAGATTTCCCTTTCCTTGTCGAGGGTTGAAGTTTCGACTTATGTATGTCGAAATTCAACCCTCGACAACCCTAATTCCATGTTTTTCTCTGTTTGTCGAGTTCTCAATGTTCGACCTCTATATTAGTTGAATCCTCAACCCTCGACTTCTGGCCTCGAAATTCCAAAACAACAATATTTCTCTAATAAGTTTCAAAACAACAATATTTCTCTAATAAGTTTTGAAAACAACAATATTAATATTAAAGGTCCCAAAAATATTCCAAATGAATTTATTCATGCTACTTTTATCCTATCGTCTTAAATTAGAAGGAAGAGACAATAAAATAATTTGTGCGTTGAACTTTTCAGAAAGGTAAAAAAAAAATAAAATTTTAGGAGGGTAATTATGTAAATAAATAAGCAATCAAGGTCACATGCGTAGTTTGGCAAAAAAGATGACGACAGCTAAGCGCCAAGAAATTGGAAGTACTTGGTCAAACATGGTTCGACCATCAAAAAAAAAAAAAAAAATTTAGAGCTTAGGTACACATCAAAATGGAAAGAAGGTCAAGTCATACGGAAAGCTCAACTATAAACATGATTCGTCTGGTTTTAGAAACAAGGACATCACATTCCAATTTTTTCATAACATCTTCATCCAAAATGAGGGAAGAATGCTATTGGAATAACATCATTCTAGACTAAAAAATCTTTTTGAGAAGATATCAAAGTGTTGCAATTGAATAGGCTGCTTTACTCTCTTCTCTGAAAATGTGACAAAAAATGTCCAATATTCAACAAAAATAATCCCTCAATGAGAAACCCAATTTCAGCCTAAGAAAAGTTCGAATACTATTTTGATTTTCCAATTTCGGAATACTATTCAATCATATGGTTCGAATATAGGTTCAATTTCGCCTCTAGTAAATGTTTAATCTAGGAATAACAATACATAAGGCCCTAATAATGGATTTATATTTCAATTATATCCACTTTTTTATTATTTCGAAGAATGTCTAAATTGCTTATTATTATTATTTTTTTTTAGAATAGATGATATTATTATACAATAACAAAGAGGATCCCACAGCCTGAGATCAAGACATCAACGCAACAAAACACAAGTAAAGACAGAGCAACAAAATACAAACAATGCCAAGAAGATAAAACATGAACATAACCAAACATAAATGTAATATGCTAAAAAAAACGTCAAATACCAGAGAGAAAGCCAGAGAAGAGAGATCAAAACCTCACAACTAGGGACAACAACAAAACAGGGAATAACAAGTTCAAAAAGAAGAAAACCAACCACTTGATTACCATTTAAATTGCTTCTACATGCCATCGATCATTGATCGGCCGGTAAGTCGTCAGTCATCTTCTCATTGTTTCTCTCTCCTATATGCGGCCCGTCTCCCTTCGTTCGTGTCGCCGCACCATGATTCAGTCGCTAATCAGATCCGTGGAGATCCGACACCGCCTAGCCAGATCCATGGAGATCTGGTGCCCCCAATCTAGATTCGTGGATATCCGATGCCCCATTCTCGATCTGACACCCCTTTAGATATGTATTCAAATCTATATTTTCTTTAAAAATATCAATATTTATGATAAAATTTAGGTTCATAATTGGGAATGTGAGATTTTGGCATATATACTCTACAATAGATGGTTTGTTGTGAAAATGGTGTATCCCTATACAATATATACTGTGAAATATCATATGCGACTTAGGCTTTTAGGTTTTATGCTACATACTCTGTCATATGATATGTTTGGGGGTTTATCATGTATATATGTCTTAATGAATGTGTTGGAGTTCTCATTGATGTAAAAGGTTTATATGAAATATGTTGAGAGTAAAAAGTTTATATGAAATATGTTGAGAGTAAAAAGTTTATATGAAATATATTGGGATATAGAAGGGGGTATTATATTATACACAAAGGTAAGTTTAAAATATTTATATGAAATACATTGGTACATATGTGATACCAATGCGAAACATAAACATACGCAAAATAAACTATGGAATATAATAGATAAAATCAAAATACATGGGATAGATATTACATTCAAAGGTATGTCTATGCTCACAATGAGTAAAAAGACACAAAAAAACCATGAAATATCTATAAATAACCATGAATCTGGCAGAAAAATCAACAAGTTGCTGTGAAGCTAGTTGTATTTGATTACATTTCACATATATTTATGATTATATTTTATATATTAGCTAGAATATTTTCAAACGTTTAATATAATGTTTTAAGGCATATTTAAAAATAATTAGGAATCTGCCATAAAAACCAATAAGTTATCGTGAAACCAGTTGTATTTGAGTACATATCAAATATATTTACCTGTATATTTCATATATTGGTTAGAACCTTTGCAAACATCTAATATAATGTCTAAGATATATTTAAAACTAACTAGTTATATTTGAGTACATATCAAATATATTTACTAGTATATTTCATATATTGGTTAGTACCTTTGCAAACATCTAATACAATATTCTAAAGTATATTTAAAAATAGTTTTTTTGGCGAGCAAAACCAGTTGTTTGATATGTGAAATATGTTAAATGGAAAATAATAGAATGTTCTAAGGTATATTTAAAAATAACTTGGGCAAATATCAATTTACACCCCTGAACTCTGGGTGCTATATCAATTTAAACCTTAAACTAATAATTGTATCGATTTAAATCTTGAACTTTTGAGATTGTATCAATTTAAACCCCAAACTAATAATTGTATCAATTTACACCCTAAACTTTTATAAGTGTATCAATTTTATCCTGAACTTTCTTAATTGTATCAACTTAAACCCTCCATTATATTTTATTTGGAGATACTAATGAGAGTTCAGAGTTTAAATTGATGTACTTACGAAAGTTTAGGTTTAAATTGATTCAATCATGAAAGTTCAGAATCTAAATTGATACAATTATTAGTTTGGGGTTTAAATTGATACAACTCCCAAAGTTTAGAATTAAAATTTATATAACTCCTAAAGTTTAGTGTTTAAATTGATACAATTCTTAGTTTAGAGTTTAAATTGAATACAACCCTAAAGTTTAGGGGTATAAATTGATATTTGTCAAATAGTTGTGAATTTGTTAGAAAAACTACAAATATATATACCAGTTTATTTCATGTATTGGTGTATATTTAAAAGTAACAATGAATTCACTAACGAAACCAGTTGTTTGATATGCTATATGCATTAAATAAAAAATAAAATTATATTAAATGCATTTTCTCTCTTCAATTGAAAATGAAAATAAATCTCAACTAATTAGTAATATATGATAGATGTATTTTATCTCTCCAACATTAAACATGCTTTATAAATATGAAAAAATAATAAATGCATTTTAACCCTAATTTTCTCTCTCCAACCACCCACCCACCTTACTCTATCCAAAAATAACATTAAATCTTTTATATGAAAATATTCAGGTATTTAAATATTTATGAAAATAAGTTTTCAAAAAACATTGAATCCATATACCCCTTTAATCTAACAAATAATTTGTCTAAAAATCTAACAACTTATAATTTTCTACTAAGTAGTATGAGATTGTAATAGTAACAAGTAGGACTCCGATCTCATGGGATTGGTTTGATTTATTTATTAAAAACTAAAAATATAAAATTGGGAGCTCTGATATATATATATATTTATATATATAAATCAAAACCTATAATTATTAAACAATAATTTTAATTAAAAGGAATATACTACTTTAAGTTTTATTTATATACTACTTTCCAGTTTCCAATTCAGAGTGCAGATTTTGTACAATTGTAGTTTTACACTCCTTTTACACATGTATGCATTAAATTTTTAGCTTTCGTCCAAATGCAAAATTTTGTAAGCTTTTTTTCAATGTTTTAGTTTACTAGTTCTTTGTACATATAATTTTCACTAGCTTATGTAGGTTTCAACGTTTTCATCATATTTTAGAGTGCTCAATTTAATTTCCAATCAATATTCCACTTTATTGTTTTACTTATAATTTCTCAAACGGGTATACAATCTGAGAAGTAGCACTTAAAATCCTCATTTCTCTGTACTGCTCAGTACTATGCACAAACACCAATTAATAGAAAGAATACCAGCATTGAACTAAAATATTTGATCTGAATATAATCTACAAAAGAGATTGAATGTCATCTAACAGTGGAAGCAACAGTATGAGCCCACCACCTGAGATTTTGTTTCATATCAGTTTCACTGTTCAAAGAAGGCAGCTTCCAATTCTTTAATAATGGTTTGATTATTTCTTCACTTCTTCTATCCATGGCGAAAACTTCCCATACCTCTGAAAGATAAGGTCTTGATATTCTTGATTCATCATTATCTAAACTTTCATTCTCTACTTCTTCTTCTTCTTCTTCTTCCAATCCTAACCTATTCAATCCTGGAATGACCGAAGCCAAATCTGAATTCCTATCTTCCTCTGAAAAAACAAACCCCAAATCTTTAAATCCTTTCACCTCCTCAAATTCAAGCTCTGACAGACTCTTTCTTTCCAACCTCCTCCTCCTTCTTCTCGCCGATTTTGATGCTTCTTTAAACGGCGTCGTTGTCGGGTTTTTTGGTTCTGAAAATGGAGATCCGAGGCTGGAAGTGGAGAGAACTGCATTGGGTGAAAGAGAAGCAGAGGTGGAGATTAGGCCATTTTCATCATCTGGGTTGGGTTCAGAACTGGATAAAAATTGAAAAGTTGGTTCCTTTTGGAAGACATGGTTGCGGAACCAGATCAAATCGTAGAAATTCAATAGCTTCTCTGCTTCCATGAGTGGGGGATTGAAAAACAAAGTTGAAACCTGGTTTTTTCCTGAAAACAAGTGGGAAGGAATTGACATAATCAGTACTCGGTAGATCTAATTGATTATATAATATGAACACCAAAAAATAGTCAAAACTACCACCTAAAATAGTTGAAGTTGTTCCACAGAGCACGTTTTTAATTTGGATGTGATAAGATTTATAATTAGTTAGTATTTAAGTCGCATATTTAGGGACGTGTGAGGTTCAGAATAAAGGCAAATGAAACCATGCGAAAAAGAAAAAGCGTGTGTGGCTGTGTGGAGCCGTGTGAATTTCGCTCGTTTGGGGTAACTTAAAAAAAAAACAGGGTGTTTTGGTAAATAAATATAAAAATATTTTATTTTAGATATAATAACTAAAACAGATTTATAATCCTTTTTTTTTTTGTAATTTTAAATTTTAAATAATTTTTTAATAGATTAAATTTGGTCGGTTATAGATTAATTTTTAAATATTAAAAAAAATAGCTTTATTTTAAAAAATCAATATGGTATACTTTTTTTTAATGATATAACTCATGAAAAATAGAAAATAGATTTGATAGGTGAGAAATATATAAATATATAAAATAAATCTTCTAAAAGTATAAAATTGAAAACTGGATATTAATTAAAAATTCTACTTGATTTTAAGAAAATCTAAAAACTAGGAGGATACTGTTTTTAAAGTAAATGTGAAACTAACATGTACGATTTAATTTAAATATGTTTTACCAAATGTAAAATGATTAAAATTTTTTACAAATGACTTTTTGACAACTAACACAATGCTAAATGTAATCTAGTGAGGTTTGAAAACCCCATCATATATTACTCCATATTATACTCAAAAAGAAAAAAAATTATTTTTATTAAAAAATATTTTTAATCAATCTTAAATTTAGTATCTACTATTAGTTTATTATTTATTAACATTTTTACTATAGGTATAGATTGAAAATATATTCTCATATTGTATTTTTATGGCCATGAAGATTAATATTATTATTTAACCAATTTTAATAAATATAGTTTCGAAAATTAAATTTAAGATTTATTAAAAAAACATAAACTACACTTTTGACCTTCAAAAGTACTGGTCTGAACAAATCTTGAAATGGTATATTAAGAACACAAATATTAGATGAAGTATGCAATGATATATGCTAATCTGAAATTTTCTATATATTTAAATGGGAATGAAATTATCAAATTCATTCAAAATTTCAACCACACGGTTCAACATACCTATTGTTAAATAAATGCTCTCTATTATATAAGCATTTTATTTTTTTTTTAAATTTCGGTCCTTGAATCAGGACAAAAAGTTGGGTAGTTGGTGAGAGAAATAGACAAGTTAATGGATAACTACTTTGTTTTCTTGTATTTTTCCTAATTATAAATTATGCTTATTTGTAGGTATGGATACTATTATTACTAAAAAAAAAAAAAAAAAAAAAAACTGAAATTTAGGTCTCATTTGTCGTAAGAATTTAGTTTCGGAAAATAGACCTATAACATCAAGTTTATATATTGTTTAATATGTTTTATTGTCTACTTTTTGAAAATGTTTTTAACGTCAAAATTAAAATTTGAAACTATTCGTTTTTTGAAAATCACGAACAAGAAAATATGAGAAAAACAAACACATTTTTTAAAAACTAAATAATTATCTAATGAAATATAAGTTTTTGCATTTTTTTTTAATTCCTAAAATGTGGCCAAAATGAAAAACAATCATTCTAACCAGCTTAATTTGTAAAATTAAAAGACGTTAAGGAAATAAACAAATTTATAATCAAAATTTATGTTTCACGAGGAAACTAAAATGGTGTATTGTATTATTTGTGAAAAGGAAAAAGGGTAAAAAATTAGAAATGATTGATTTTGCAATTCGTAGGAATACGGAAGTCACACGTGGATCTCACGAATAGTTAGCGATTGACTTCCGAATTCTTTCTATTTTCTTTTTTTTTTTTTCTTTCTAAACAATAATCTATATATCCACATGAGGGCCCTTTTCTATTAGTTTAATATATTTTCATACGCATTTGGGATTGTTGCGTCAAGCGTGGAGATGAGAACGAGGGAAGAGTATAGTTTTTCGTGGAGTTTGTCGGTAGGAAGATTTTTGAGAAATATAGTATATAATGATGGTCAACACTAACTCAAGTTCAACTCCACAAATTAAGTTTATCCGATTAGTTTGATTTCAATGCTCCGTTCTTTCTTCACACTGTTGTGAAATCTGAAATCCTCATTAATTTTAGTCATGGTCAATCATCTCCTTTCATAAGCTCATCCTTCTCCATTGTTGAAGACAATACAAAAGCTCTTTGAAAATATGTGATCAAAATTAAAAAATTAGGTGATGTGGTAGAAATTTCTATTGGTAATGCAACCTTTGTAATATTTCAAAGAAGAATTCTTATACACGAGTTAGAATTGGATCTTGTTTAAAAGTCATTTCTACCATTTTGAGTGAAATGCCAAAATTGGAAGAAGAATTAAAAGCTCGGCTAGAAAGAAAACGTCCAAAGAATGTTCCCTTACCGCCTCCCAGTCATAACAATTAGTGGTCATATAAAAAAAAAATATTAAAAATGATGTATTCTTAGATGTATCGCATATCCGTATCGGTGTCTGTACTTCATAGACCTTTATTCATTATTTATTGTGTTATAGGAACATCAAACAATAATATGGAGTGTTCCTATTAAAGTGAAACCAAAATCTCATATTGATTCCAAAAGAAAAATATCACAAGTAATAAGGGGCAGATAATATTTCTATGAATATTATTACAACACTCGGGAGTAAATAAACTTGCTCAATCTTTATTATTAAAGAATCAGCAATATATATAGTCAATAATATTACATGGAAATGAAATAGAGAAATAACCACCAATAACATAATAACAAGAAGGAAGCTAATTACAGTAATATCCTAAAATTCCCCCCTCAATATGGGCTTATGATATTGAATATACTCTATTTGGATAAAGTTAAAAGAAAGTAAGGTAATGCCTTACTGAAAATATCAACTAATTGAGAATCGAGTTTAGATAGACATCAATTTGATATCAACTTTGGCTATATGATCTCGAACGAAATGATAGTCTAATTCAATATACTTCGTTCTCTCATGAAATACTGGATCAAAAGTAATATAATAATAGTCGAACTATCACAAAAAACCAAAGGAGGAGAAGGGACAACAACTTGTAAATCTTTGAGTAGTTGAATAACCCAAGATATTCACTGACTGTGGTAGCTAAGGCCCTACACTCAGCTTCAGTCGAAGACTTTGAGATAGTTGTTTGCTTCTCAGACTTCCAAGAGACTAACAAATCACCAAGAAAAACACAAAATTTAGTTGTAGACTTGTGCGTACAGGATATGATGCCCAATCAACATCACTAAAAGCTCGTATTTGAAATGAACTAGAGGCTTTCAAAAATAGTCCTTATCCAGGAGTACCCTTTAAGTATCGAAGTAAAGGATGAGAAGCAGCTAAATGAGAATGTCTTGGTTGTGCAACATATTGACTTAGCTTATATACAACAAATATAATGCCAGCTTATATACAACAAATATAATGTCAGGACAACTAATAGTGAGATATAATAATCGTCCAACATGCCTCCTGTAAAAAGAAGGATCCTCAAGAAGTTTCCCATTCTCTGCTTTCAGTTTTATAAACGACTCCATGGGAAGACGAGCTGGTTTGCATGCCTAAAAACTAGTGTGTTCAAGTAATTGAAGAACATAATGATGTTGAGAGACAAAAAGACAAATAGAAGAACGTGCTAACTCCAATTCCAAAAAATATTTTAAACAATCAAGTTCTTTGAGTTTGAACACAAAGTTTATATGTCATTTCAACTTGGCAATGTCAGCAGATGAAGCACCAGTTATCACTATATCATTTACGTAAACCAAGATTAGATATAAAGCTCTGTCTAGAACCACGAGTAAAGAAGGAATAATTAGACTTGGATTGAGAAAAGCCAAGTAACAAAAGAGCATGAGAGAATTCGTCGAACCACTATCGAGAAGCTTGCTTAAGTCCATAAATTGACTTGTGAAGTTTGCAAACCAAACAGTCCCCCTTACTAACAACAACATTATGTTTATATCCCATTAGCAGATCCATATACACTTATCCAGGAAGATCACCATGTAAGAGTAGACATCAAGCTGAATTAACTCCCAATTCATAGAGACAGTTAAGGTTAACAAAATCTTGACAGCGATAAGTTTGGCAACTGGGAAAGTTTCAAATAATCAAGGCCCTCTTGTTGAGTATAACATTTGGCCACCAACCTAGCTTTATAACGTTCAATGGAGCCATCAGCTTTATGTTTAACTTTGTAGACCCATTTGTAACTAATAGAATGTTGATTAGGAGGAAGGGGAACAATGGATCAAGTCTTGTTAGTCTCCATAGCAAGCAATTCATTTTTCATAGCATCACACCATTGTTTCAAGGGAGTAGCTTGATGACATAATTGTGGTTCAAAAGTAGAAGTAATGTTAAGGACAAGATTCCTATGATTAAAAGAGAGTCGAACATAACTAACAAACTTTTGTATAGAGAATTTTTTCGAAGGACAGTGAATATCAGCTTAAGGAGAATTATGAAGAAGGTTACAATGGTAGTCATAAAGATAAGACGGTTGTTTAGTATAGATCAAGTAGATCGACGGACAACATGAGAAGTAACTCACATCTTCAACACTAACAGTCTCAATAGGCCAAATACTCTGTATATGATTCTGAATGGATACAATAGGTGGAGAAGCTTGAACACTTTTATTTGTAAAGACAAAATCATCTTGATTTTAAACCACTAAATTAGAGCCACCAGAAAATCAAATGCAACTGAAGTGATAAGGTCAGGAAATGGATCAATGAGATTGTCTTGAAGATTTATGTTGTGAAATGAAATTATATGTTCATGAAAAATAACGTCTCTGGATATGAAGAAGACTTTCTTTTCAATGTCATATAGTTTATAATCTTTCACTTATGGAGGGTACCCCATAAAAACTGAGATATTAGGTTGAAACTTTAATCTATGTGCATTGCGGGAGGATGTAAAATAAAGACATCCAAATGTACGTATAGAGGAATAATCAACATGAGAGTTATTTAGCCAGAAATAAGAAGTTTTCCAATCAAGTATTGAGGAAGGGGTTCTGTTGATCAAATGTGTAGTAGTAAGAATACGCTCTCCCTTAAACTAAGTGGGGGCTCTGAACTGAAATATAAAGCCTGTGGAACATTAAGCAAGTGCTAATGTTTTCTCTCTACTGTTGAATTCTGTTTAGGACAACTTATACAAGAGAACTGGTGAATGACACCTTTAGTTGCAAGAAAATCAATAAAGGACAGTTATGAGGCATTATCTGAATGGAAGGACTTGATACAAACACCATACTGATTCTCAATAAGATTAAAAAACTTGGAAATGATATGCAAAGCATTAGACTTCTGATGAACTAAATAAACCCAAGAATATCTTGTAAAATCATCCACAAGATTGATGAAGAAATGATGACCAGAGTGTGTTAAAGACTTATAAGGAATTTACACATTACAATGAAACAGATCAAAAGCTTTATTTGATAATGATTATTAAAACAGAATGACAATTTCCTTTGTTTGGCCAAAGAACATATGCGACAACCATGTTTTTCTTTACAAGGTGTAATATGTAAAAGATCTTTTAAAGATGAAAGAAATGTTTATAACTAGGATGACCTAGTCTATCATGCTAAAGGGTAATAGTCTTGTGAATAGGAAAAGTAGTAGCAACATCAGTATTAAGGATTTGAGATAAATATGAAGTATGAGAAATATCTATCTGAAGCAAATATAAGCCATGCTAAATTTTAGCTTTGCCAATCATCTTCAATGAAAACTTGAGTATGAAGCAACTATCAGTATTAAATTGAACCAAAACAGGAAGAAGAGCAGTTAATGCACTGATGGAAAAAAGATTAAATAGAAAATTAGGTATAAAAAACACATTATGAAGTGTTAAACCAAGGGTAGTTGAGATAGAACCAGTAAGCTTCACATTAAACTGACTATTATCAGGAAAAAAGACATTAATTCTGGATACAGGATGAAGAGAGATGAAAAGCTCTTTGTAATAACAAATATGAGAGAATGCTCTAGAATCCAAAATCCAATGCTCGAGTATAAAATTAATATTGGAAGAGCAAGTACCTACAACATGAGTAGTAGATGTAGAATCATTATCACTTTTGGCCTTGATTAGATGAGATTGCAACATTTGTAAGAGTCCTTGATATTGTTCAACAGTCCAACCCCTAAGAGGAGAAGGCGAAGCAGCAGTAAAGGAAGATGTCTCAGACTTAGAATAACTTTTTTTATTTGTTCGATTTCTAGGACGATAGCCATGGACTTTATAACATCGATCAATCGTGTGACCAGGAATGTTACAGTGAATACAAATTGGATGATACTTCTTTTTACTAGAATTGGAAGAAGCACGGGCAGATGGATTGCAATTAATAGCAGATGAACCAGTCATGTTTGAACTCTGATAGATCTTAAAAAGAACTACATTTTAGTACACAACTCCCTCAATTTTATACTATTAATTTTCTCAATATGTAAATTTTATAGGTAAAATAGTCTCGGGAGCATTTTGGAGTAATTGCAACAAATTTGGATTAAATTGAAGAAAAAAGGACAAAAAATATGGTCAAAGAAGTCAAAACCGAGCAATGGATCAAAGAAAGAGAAGAAAAGATGGAAGAAAATATGATGTGCCGATTTTTTGCCAACCGACTTTGTGCGTCATTAAAGGTAGATTTATGTTGTCTACCATTGTTTTTCCGTCATTAAAGGTGAAGGAAGAAACACGTTGCAATGCTACAGATACTGATAGAAAGACAAAAATTGCGCCCGCCTACGCAAGGGAGCGTTCCAACACTTCCTACTACCATTGCAATGCTATACCTTGACATAAAAGCAGTTTTTAGCCGTTTTCGCGGAGAGAGAATTTTTTTACGAAAGAGATCAATTTTCACGATTCTTAAGAGAAATTTATGTAATTTCTTCATTTTTGTACCATTTTCTTGTTGATTCAATGGATTTCTTCAAGAATCTACCACTTGATGGCTAGGTAATCTTCTGGGGAAATTGTTAGGTTAGTAAATTTTTTAGGGTTTTTTTCTTGTGTTTTCATTTTGTGTAATTGATTGTTCTTGAATGTTCTTGATTTTAATTTCAATAAAATCTTATACAAATGAGTTGATACCTCAAATTTGTTAGATTTTTATATGTAAGATTACAGGCTCTATAGCATAATTATAATGAAGTTGCAAGAATTTGAGATCTTGAATGAAAATTTGGACTTTTTCCTATTTTCTTGAAAGTATGACTAGTTTAGAACATTCAAATAAATCATTCTTAAATTGACTCTATAGTATTTCAAGCATGTCATAGCCTCGAAAACCCTAGAATTAATGCAATTTAGGAATTTGATATGGAATGTCTTTAGGAAGCATCTTAGAACTAAATTAGGGTTAATGAACAATTTTAGGTTAATTAACAAATGGGGCATTAGGGCATCTCTCTAATGGATTATGGAACAATTAAATTTCATAAGTACAATTAAGCCAATGATTGAATTAGACTAACCAACATAATTCCCCAAGATTTTTTACTTTGAAATCTTAGCAAGAGTACTTTTATGCTCTCTACTATTAGTCTCTTAGAAATTCATATAAATCCTAGTTTTAGTTTTACTTTGTTTCTAAAAATTTAATCTTCCTCCCCACAATTAGGAATTTAAGAGTCAAATTTTCTAGTTAAAAGAGGTTCCCTGAGGATCGATCTCATGCTTCCAATATTACTACTTGTTAGTTTTAGTTGTTGTACGTGTTTTACAAATTTTATTTTTTTTGGGTTAACCTTGAACTAATGACATCGATCTTGACACTGAGCAAACTCTTAGCAAAAAGAGTAATACCTTGACCGAAATTAGCCGACAACAAATATGAAATTGGTAGAGCACATTGTTCGACTTCTTGTACCACAAAAGAGAAAGCCCTAGCAATCGTAGGTTCTGGTTCCATTACGAAGAATTGAGTATGAATTGGATAAAATGAATCATTCAGGCCTATAAGGAAGGTCATAACATGCTCCGTTTGAAAATATTTAACAAGTTTTTTCACACCATTGTAGGTACATTTTCCACAAGAACATGCCGGTCGATAGGATGCTAATTCGTTCCATAGAGTCTTAAGTTTAGCATAATAGGTAGTGATAGAATCTTGATCTTGAGTAAGAGTCGTTAATTCTCGTCGGATTTGATAGACTATTGGACGATTTTAGCATTGATAGCATTGTTACAAATAGAGCCAAATCTCTCTAGCAGAATCAAAGAATTTTACGTTGTTTGAAATCTCCTTAGGTAACTAATTCAAGATCTAGGAGGTAACAACACTATTGCATACGATCCATGGCTGTAGCATGTCACTAAAAGAGTGAGGAATACTTCCATCAACAAAACCAAGTTTATTCTTCACGGTGAGGTCATTAATCATGGTTTGACTCCAAGATGTGTAACGCGTTTCAGTGAGAAGATTGGAAACGAGAACAAGGCTAGTACTGTTAGAGTGATGAAGGATGGGTTTGAATAGTGCTCAATGACCGATTGAGAAGAATGCAAAGAGGGAGAATGTCAGAGTTTCTGAACCTAACTTAGATGACCAAACAGAACGCAAACAATCGGCAGAAATAAATCGAAAGAAGTAAAGAACACCAAGATATATAGTGGTTCGACCAGTTTGGTCTACATCCACTTTGAGAACCAGCTTGAATTAATTTATTAATGAGCAATAAAGGAATTTTACAAATTACAGATAATCAACGAAATCACCAATCTGTAATTTTTAGTATCCACTGATACCGAGAGATCTGCACACAACGTTACCTCTGTCTACTGAGAACAACCCGTTGCAAAACAGCCCAAAACAGTATGCTACCCGCCTCTGACCGGCGAACCACGCGCAGACCCGCGCCTCTCTCTCACCGCTGACAACCGCTGTCGGACGTAACCACCACGGTGAACCACTGAACTGCAGGATTCAAGCCGACGCTGCTGCTCAGATCGATGAAGTCCGACCAAGCTCGAATCGGCCGTTGCTTCTCCACAGAAGAACTGGCCGCAACTCTTCCATGAAGCCGACACCTAAGTCCAGTTGAGCGGCTCTTCGATCGATGACCTCTATCTTTGTTCCAGTCGGCTGCGGCAACTTTCACACCAGGTGGCTCCACTTTTTTTTTCCTTCAACAAGCAGTCACGCGAATACTGCCCTATGTGGAGAAGAAAAGGAAATAACAAGTTTGCCACTGCTTAATAATTACGGTAATGCCATTGGGCCTTTAAATTTCCAAAAACCCAATAAAAAACCACTTTAAAAACTTGTTATTTTCTACAAAACTCCCTCATAGCAAGAATATTTAAGTGCCAAGCTGATTCTTCAATCTTTCTATCATCCAGATTTAATATTCAGCCCATCTAATAAGTATTTGAACCTATGGGCTGGAAGAATCTTGGTTAACATATCTGATAAATTCTCAACTGTATGAACCTTGACCAGTTCAACATCTTTTTGAGCCGTAACTTCTCTGATAAAATGAAATTTGATATCGATATGCTTATACTGTTCGTGATGAGATGGATTCTTCGCAAGATGAATAGCACTCTGACTATCACAACGGACGATAGGAATGAACTCCTGCGACAACAACTCATCAACTATCTTTTTCAACCACACTGCCTCTTTCACAGCTTCACCCACTGAAATATACTCTGACTCAGTAGTAGACAAGGCAAAAACTGATTGTAGAGCAACTTTCCAACTGACCACATTACCAAACAAACGAAAAATGTGACCTGATAGAGACTTTCTTTTGTCAAGGTCTGCAGCATAATCTGCATCTGTGAAGCCTTCCAACAATTCTGATTTTTCACAATCCTTGCTAAAACACAATGATATACTGGCACTACTTTTCAAATATCGAAGCACCCATTTAACAACATTCCAATTCTCCTTCCCAGGATTTGACATAAACCTACTTATCATATTCATAGCATATCCCAAGTCAGGCCTAGTACAAATCATCAAATACATAATACTTCCAACAGCATTACAATAGGGAATATTAGCCATCTCTATCCTTTCTTGTTCAGTAACAGGACACTGAGATGAAGAAAGCCTAAAATGAGATGCTAAGGGTGTCGAAACTTCCTTACAACTAGACATATTATACTTCTCAAGCAGTTTATGCACATAACTCTCCTGCTAAATGGTTAGTAAACCTTTCTCCCTATCTCTTTTCACATCCATGCCTAGGATCCTTTTTAGTTCACCTAAATCTTTCATCTCAAATTCACTACTCAATCGTTTCTTGAGATCACAGATTTTAAAATAATCCTTAGACACTAGAATAATTTCATCTACATACAGAAGTAGATAAGTATATGTACCTTTCTGAGATAGTTCGAGTACACGCAGGCATCATATAAGCTCCTGTGAAACCCCGCTTTAGAATAAAGGTGCCAAACCTGATATACCATTGTCTCGGCGATTGCTTCAGTCTATAGATGGACCTATGAAGATGACAAACCATGTCTTCCTTTCCTTTCACCTCATAGCCATTAGGTTGAGCCATGTAGATCACTTCCTCCAATTCACCATGAAGAAAAGCTGTGGTGATGTCCATCTGTTCAACAAACATATCAAAGTGAACAACAATAGATAAAATTAATCGAATGGACGAATGTCTCACCACCAGAGAGAAAATATCATCAAAGTTAACTCCCTCCTTTTGAGTGTAGTCCTTGGCTACCAATCTAGCCTTATACCTAGGCTTGCTGTCACCTCCTATACTTGGCTTGATTTTATAAATCCACTTTGACTGAATGAGTTTCTGATTAGGAGGCCTTGGAACCAATGACCATGTCTGATTCTTCTACAATGAGAACAATTCTGCTTCCATAGCATCCTTCCACTGTTCCTTCAAATTAGATACAATAGCCTCCTCAAAAGTAAGAGGCTCTGCTTCAATACTGTCAGCTGCACAAGGAAGAGCATAAGCAACTAAATCAGCATAACCATACCTTGTAGGAGCTTGCCTCACCCGCTGAGGCCTGTCACATGTAAGCTGATAGTTCTGTAGGTCACTGCCACTTGAGCTTTCTTCACCAAAAGCTCCCTCATCAATCAAAGTTCTTTACAGTTGAGGCTGTCTACCATCAGAACTAGATAACTGATCACTTGAATCACCTGAACTAATTGATGGTTGTGCTTTAAAATCAATTCTAACCTCTGCCTCAACCTGATCAACTGTCTGCTGTTTCTGCTGCTCTTTGACACGAAATGGCATCTCTATTTCATTAAAGGCCACATCTCTGCTGATAATGCATTTATCTCTGCCCTCTTCCAAGCACCAAAGTTTATATCCTTTAACACCCTGAGGATAGCCAATAAGCATACATTTTAGTGCTCTCTTATTCGGCTTCCCTTCCTTAACACGAGCATAAGCTAAACATCCAAACACTCTGAAATGATTCAAGCTTAGAGATTTTCCTCTCCATATCTCCTGAGGAGTCTTTAGGCCTAAAGCGGAAGACAGATTCCTATTAATAAGATAACAAGCTGTTTGGGCAGCTTCCCCCCAAAATTTCAAGGGTAATGAAGTATTTGTCAAGAGACATCTTATACGCTCCATAATTGTTCTATTGAACCTCTCAGCTAAACCATTCTGTTGTAGAGTGTACGTAACAGTGTAATGTCTCGTAATTCCCTCAGATTTGCAAAATTTATCAAATTTGTGATTCACAAATTCTAAACCATTGTCTGTCCTCAGATATTTTACCTTCATGCCTGTCTGGTTCTCAACCTACTTTTTCCATTCAAGAAATTTCCCAAAAGCTTCATCCTTCTATTTTAGTGGATACATCCACACATTTCTTGAAAAATCATCAATGATTGACATAAAGTATCTTGAACCTCCCATAGAAGGTACCTTTGTAGGACCCCACAAATCTGAATGAATATAATCTAAAATTCCTTTAGTAGAATGCTTCCCTTTCCCAAACTTCACTCTGGTAGACTTTCCCATTATGCAATGTTCACAAAATGGGAGTTCAATGTCTTTAACTCCTCTAAGCAAACCTTGTTGTGAAAGAGCTTGCAAACCTCTTTCACTCATATGAGTCAATCTATTATGCCACAACATAGATTTATCTGTTTCTTTCCTAGATGCAATAGCAGCACTACCTGAAACTGCAGTACCTTCCAACACATAAAGACCATTCCTCAAGGTCCCCTTCAGCTTAACCGAAGAACCCTTGATAACCTTCAGAACTCCATTCTCAGATTTATAAGAATAACCTGCTCTATCTAATTCGCCTAGAGAAATT
>NC_052355.1:10034366-10067084 GCF_009727055.1 Benincasa hispida | reverse complement strand
CAGTGTGCTACCCGCCTCTGACCGGCGAACCACGCGCAGACCCGCACCTCCTTTCACTGCCGACAACCGCTGCCGGACGCGCCACCATGGCGAACCGCTGAACCGCCGGATTCAAGCCCACGCTGCTGCTCAGATCGGTGAAGTTTGACCAAGCTCGAACCGGCCGCTGCTCCTCCACACAAGAACCGACCGCGACTCTTCCACGAAGCCGATACCCAAGTCCAGCCGAGCGGCTCTTCGATCAATGGCCTCCGTCTTTGTTCCAGTTGGCTGCGACAGCTTTAACACCAGACGGCTCCATTTTTTTTTGCCTTCAACAAGCAGTCACGCGAATACTGCCTTAAGTGGAGAAGAAAGGGAAATTACAAGTTTGCCACTGTTCAATAATCACGATAATGCCATTGGTCTTTTAAATTTCCAAAAATCCAATAAAAAACCACTTAAAAAACTTGTTATTTTCTACAGAGAAGGATCGCGCAGAAGCGGTTCTTCAAGAGGTTTCATAGGAGCAAGGAAAACTCTCAAAGGAAGAAATTAAGAGAAGTCATTTGATACCATATTACAACACTCGGAAGTAAATAAACTTGCTAAACCTTTATTATTAAAGAATGGGCAATATTTATAGCCAATGATATTACATGGAAATGAAATGGTGAAAATCACCACTAATAACAGAATAACAAGAAGGAAATTAATTATAGTAATATCCTAAAATGTATAATTTTTTTTTTTGGTATAATTGAAAGTAGGAGGATTTGAACTACTGATCTCGTGGTTATTATACTACAGGAAACGATACCTACGATAGATTCGAAAAAATGCTATAATAGGTCTATTATAGCATTTTTTACAATGTTGTGATAACTCACGCTATTAAAAGTATGAGACTTTTTGTAACTTTTTTAAAATGCTATAAAAAATTTAATCTTTCTATAACATTTAATAACACTATAAAATACTTGACATTTTGTAGCATTTTGTAAACCACATTTGACCTTTGCAAAATGTAAGATATCATTTTGAAAAAGCTATAAAAATGCTTTGTAGCCAAAATTTGAGGTTATTGTTGTCTATTGTAGCATTTATTTTCAACTACATCTATTTGTTTAATGAAAGATATCATAAGCCTTCAAATGTTCGAAATTTTTTTTTCTATAGCTTTTATAAATTTTTATAACTTTTTTAGGAACTTTTTATAGTTTCTCGATTATGTTCATGTTGTTATTATCGTGTTTTATACCTTGCTACACATTGAAAGTGAAAAGATATTTATAATTCACATAATCAAAATTTATATATCTAAATAAGAATTCATATAAGTTTCATATTATAATATATATATATATATATATATATAATATATTATATATATATATATAGTATTACACATTTGGAGATATACAAACCATAAACTTTATAAATTACAAAATGTTGATATAAAAAATCCAATTAACTCCAAGTTAGTTGTGTTTGTTGTCTAGACATTGCATGCATTGGTAGTTCTTCAGCAACCTACAAAAAGTCATTAAGTAATAGAATGATAAGTAAAATTATTGAAATAAAGGAAAAAAAAAAATAGATATACATACAAATCAAAACTTTATATCTCCAATTGCATCTTGGATGTATGTTTTAGGATAATAGAAGGAAATAGAGATGGAAGAAACAAAGAATCTACTAATATCTATAAACAAAATTCGTAAAGTAAATAACAACCAATTTCAAGTGCATAATATCTATCTATGCAAATCACAAATATAGTCTCAAAGATAAGTCCCCTAAAATTTTTCACCCTCATCAACATGGCAGAATCCTTGAAGTCATTGTTAACCAAATACATTTATTTAATAATCAAAAGATCACAAAAGTGTCACAAAGTTAAGATTTTACTTTCCATTCTCTCACTAGCCAATCAAGCTTAAAAAAATAAACATGGAGACTCAAAATCAGAGTTGAAATATAAATAACACTAATACATTCACTCATAACGTACCTTAACTTTTTTAAGATCTAGAAATGACCATCCCCATTAGTAGAAGCTTGAAGTCCGAAACTCAGAGTAAAGAGCAATCTAGACACAGAAACATAAACTTGTGAATTAACGTGTATATCATAAGTAAAATATTGAAAGGCACATTCAAGCATTTTAAGGAAGAAAAATAATGAACAAGTATATCAACAAATACAAAAGCACGTGTAATTAAAAGGACACTAAGGAATTAATGCCATTAATTCGATATGGAACATATGTAGATACAAGTATATATAAGATAGTTTATTTTACTTTCAACGATAAAAATGTGTGAAGAAGGCCTAATCGAAAACCTAAAAACTGCAATAGAGTATCAAATATAAACAACCTTTTTAATCAATCTATTGAAACCAATCCTAAACCAAAACCAATTGTCGGCCTCATCATCAAGTTGTTAATCCATAAACACAATTGCACAAAAACTGCAACATTTGTTTTAGTGAGATAAAGATAATTGCCAACAATAACAAACTAATAAAACCATCTAACCTATTAACAAAAGGCTTGAACAAAATACACAATCTCCATGTGGGACAAGGCAATAATTTTTTTTCCTCATGCGGGGGTACTTTTTATCCAATGAGAAATATTATAGGCAGTCGACTAACAGTTTTTCATTGAATAACTGGTAATAAAACCGAAGTTTGAACTGTCCAAATGCATCATAAACAATAAATAACAATCAACTCAACCTACATTTACCTATAAAATAAAAAATTCAAAGTAGTCCAAGTATATACATAAATTGTACCATAAACATAGCTCAAACATCAAAAGAGATTAATTATGAAATATCACAAAGCTCAAACATTTAAAAGCTATATACCCACAGTAGACATAAACCTAAAGCTCAAAAGAGCACTATTTCCTCAGAAGGGTATCTGCAAATTTAGAAGGTCCAACAAACACAAACTTGATCTTAGGTTTAATGAGTAAAAAGTGGACTAATCATTCTATTCACAGCCAAATACCACCAAGGAAAATTGATAAACACATACATAAATTCAAAATAAAATAATGCTATAAGAGCTTATTTTTTGTAGTGTTAATTAAGGCCAGATTTAGATTACAAGCACAACATATTCTACTTTAATCGAGTAATAGCCAACGAAATGCATTTGTTCACACGAGATTTCAAGAGAAATTTCTTTCGTGGAACTTGAACTTTGTATTCGTATTAATTTCGTGAAAAGTGAGTACAATCTCTAATACATAGTATTTTGATGCTTTCAAAATAAATTATAATCTTTAAGTTGGTTGATCTTCTTGAATGATTGGCCTTTGGACTTGTTGATTTTCTTGGGTGATCGGCCTTTAGGGTTGTTGATCTTAGATCGACTTTTGATCTTAATGATCTTCTTGGAGGATTGACCTTTGGGCTTGTTGATCTTCTTGGACGATCGACCTTTGGGCTTGTTGATCTTCTTGGATGATCGGCCTTCGGACTTGTTAATCTTCTTGGAGGATTAATGTTCGCACGAGGCTTCCGGAGAAATTTGTTTCGTAGAGTTGAATTTGAGTTGGTGTTGATGTTGAGGTTGATTTGATGCGATATGGTTCGATCTCTAGTACTTGATCCTCTGATTCTCTCTCGGTTGGGTGGATGCGCTTGACTTGAAGAAGGAAAGTACCGAACGTTCTTGAAGTAGAAGTCTTGGAAGAGGTTTGTATCTTCAAGGATCTTCTGTCTTCTAGGAGTGTAACTTCAGGAGTCTTGAGAGTTTTCTGCTTGTTGATGAATTCTCTCTTGGCTCTCTGAATGTAGAATTACTTGTATCTTCAAAAGGACTTCACTCTTCAAGCATGGTCAGAATACTTGTATCTTCAAAGAACTTTAGTCTTCAGGATGCTTGCATCTTTAAAGGATTTCAGTCTTCAGAATGCTTGTATCTTTGAAGGATGTTAGTTTTCAGATGTGGTCAGCTTCATGAGTCATAAGTCTTTTGATTGTAGAGAATTTCTTATAAGCTCTGGAGTATAGAATTACTGACCCCCTCCAAATGAAGAGAGTTTATGTATTTATAGAGTTTACAAGTGGGCTTGGGCTTGATTGATCAATGGGCCTGGACTTTGGACCCAATTAGTTGGACTTGGGCTTGGTTGGTCTTGGTCTTGGCCCAATTAATCGGATTTAGGCCTGACATTTGGGTCAAATTCAGCCTATTTTTGGACTTAGTTGGACTTTGACCTAAATAATAATATTAAATTAGGTAACTAATCTTATCTGATTCAACGGTCATGATAAAACACGTGGCGTCATCAAAATTTGTCTTCAACTTCAATTCAGGACATATGTAACTCTGAGCCCAAATTTAATGATTTGGAATTTCATCATTAATTTATTAAATGACGTGACAACTTGTGATTGAATTTCATCATTATTTTATTAAATGACGTGGTAACTTGTGATTGGTCTAAAATTTCTCATTCAACAAATGCCCCTTTCGAGATTTATGCACATACATGAGTGGATGAATCTCGAAAAATATAAAGTTGGAATCAAATATATTTGTTCTTGAATTTGACCTCAATTGATATGTCAGTCAAACTATGAATTTAGTACATAAGTTTAACTTGAATTTGGGATAAAATTTGGCACCCAATTTACGAAAAATTTTGAGTTTTGTCCCAATTTAATTTGATTTGGATTTAAGATAAAATTTGGGATATGTCCAAATTTGAATAAAAGATGATTTTTTTTCTTATCCGCTCAATACGATACTTAAATTTGGAATATGATCAAATTTTAATTTGGGATGAATTTTAGATCTTTCCCACAACTTGATTTAGAACCTAAATTTAGATGAATTTGATATAAAATTTGGAATATGCCCAAATTTTAATTTGAGATTTTATCCTTAATAATTTGGTTTGGAAATAAAAGTCTGATGATTTGGATTTGGGATAAAATTTGGAATAGGCCCAAATTTTAATTTGACTTAATAATTTGGGATAAAAGTATGATTTGGTGATTTAGGTGGGATAAAATTTGGGAAGAATGGCCCAAATTTTAATTGAGATTTATTCCTTAATAATTTGGCTTGAAACATAAAGTCTCATAATTTAGATTTGGGATAAAATTTGGAATATGCCAATTTTATTTGAGATTTTATTTACAATTTAATCTCAATGTTGAACAATTTGATGAATAAAATTTGGGAATATGGTCAGATTTTAATTTATGATTTTTCCACAATTTAAATTTGACTTTAAAACAAAATTTGGAATATGTCCAATCTTAGTTGAAGATAAATTTGAGGAAAATCTAATAAGATTAAATTAAATAGGAAATTTGTTTATTTAATTTGAAATTAGGATGAGTCAAATATAGAAATCTGATAAAAAAAATCTAATGTTTTAAACAAATCTTTTATTTGAT
This sequence comes from Benincasa hispida, assembly GCF_009727055.1. Lineage (NCBI taxonomy): Eukaryota > Viridiplantae > Streptophyta > Magnoliopsida > Cucurbitales > Cucurbitaceae > Benincasa > Benincasa hispida. Next base: position 10,061,673 of record NC_052355.1, on the reverse strand, counting down.
TTGAATTTTTCTAGTTTGTTATGGAACCCATGTAACTCTATAAATAGGACCCCAAAACCTCCATATCTTCATCCCTCCTTTTCTTTTAATATTTCCTTTCTCTCCTTTTCCTTTCTTCTTTCATTTTTTTAAAAGAAATTTTGTATTTTTTTTCTTTTTTTTTTCTTTTTTTTTTCTTTTTTCTTTTTTTTTTTTATTTTTTTTCTTTACTTGTTTTTTTTGGCGTAGGTTAATAATTTGTCCCTTTTACTCTTTTGTAGGAGCTAAAACGCAACTTAAGGAGTACAATCGCGTTTTGTAGGTGACCTTGGTATGGTCTATCTACTATATGCCTGTTCATGTTTCCTGATCGTCATAGGAAGGGCCCACAAGGCTTACAACTCTCCATGCTTTCACCTAGGGAGGATCCCGATAGTCTACCTTGTAGCACGTTTGAATATCCTGAGATCATGGAGGGGCCCTGAAAGGCTTACAATCCTCCCATGCTTTCACCCTAGGGAGGATCCGATAAAGTCTACCTGTAGCACCGTTCATATCTGATCGTCATGGAGGGGCCCTGCAAGGCTTACAACTCTCCATGCTTTCACCTTAGGAGGATCCTGATAAGTTTACCTTGTAGCACTGTTGCATATCTGATCGTCATGGGAGGGGCCGCAAGGCTTACAACTCTCTCATGCTTTCACCCTAGGGAGGATCCCGATAAGGTCTACCTTGTAGCACCGTTTGCATATCTTGAATGTCATGGAAGGGGCCCTGCAAGGCTTACAACTCTCCCATGCTTTCACCCTAAGGAGGATCCTGATAAGGTCTACCTTGTAGCATCATTCGCATATCCTGAACGTCATGGGAGGGCCCCTGCAAGGCTTAAACTCTCCCATGCTTTCACCCTAGGGAGGATCTCGATAAGGTCTGCCTTGTGGCATCGTTTGCATATCCTGAATGTCATGGGAGAGGCCTTACAAGGCTTAAACTCTCCCATGCTTTTACCCTAGGGAGGATCCCAATAAGGTCTACCTTGTAGCACTGGTCGCATATCCTAAACGTCATGGGATAGGCCCGCAAGGCTTACAACTCTCCCATGCTTTCACCCTATGGAGGATCCTGATAAGGTCTACTTTGTTATGTTACTATTTGATCAAAATTTGAAGATAAGGGAAACATTCCATTGAGTATTGAGGATGAGGTGGATATGCCATCAAACTTTGAAGATGAGAAAAATATGCCATCAAGCTTTTGAGCAGAGTCAGGTTGGCTAGAGTCGATCTTGTGTACAAGGCGGAGCTGGACAGACCAGAGTTGTCCTCACATATGAGGTAGAGCTTGGCAAACCAAACTTGATCTCGCAAATGAGATGGAACCACACCCACATTTTTTTTAGAGGAAGCGAAGCTACATCAATTTTGGAGAAGGGGTGAAGTTGTACCAACATTTTGGTAAGGAAACGAAACCACACCATGACTCTGGAGATGAAGCGAAATCGCGCCATCAGTTTGGAGATGAAGTGAAGCCACGTCACAACTTTGAAGATGAGGCAAGCCACACCAGACTTTGGAGATAAAGCGAAATCGTGCCATCAATTTGGAGATGAAGCAAAGCCACGCCATGACTTTAAAGATGAAGCAAAGTCGTGCCATCAATTTGGAGATGAAGTGAAACCGTGCCATCAGTTTGGAGATGAAACGAAGCCACGCCATGAATTTGGAGATGAAGTGAAGCCGCGCCACTACTTTGGAGATGAAGCAAAGCCGCGCCATGACTTTGGAGATGAAGCAAATCGTGCCATCAATTTGGAGATGAAGCAAAGCCACGCCATGACTTTAAAGATGAAGCGAACTACACCAGACTTTGGAGATGAAGCAAAGCTGCATCATGATTTTGTAGACTGACTCATTGAAGATGGAGCCAAGCCATGCACACCGACCATGAACTTGAAGATGAAGTGGAGCCATGCACACCGATCTTGAGCTTAAAGATGGAGTGGAGCCATGCATATCGACCTTGAACTTGAAGACGGAGCGGAGCCATGCACACCGACCTTAAACTTGAAGATGGAAGTGGAGCCATGCACACCAATCTTAAACTTGAAGATGGAAGCAGAGCCATGCACACCGATCTTAAACTTGAAGATGGAAGTGAGGCCATGCACGTCAATCTTGAACTTGAAGATGGAAGTGGGGTCATGCACGCCAATCTTGAACTTGAAGATGGAGCAGCATTGATGAAGCCTCTAAACTTGAAGATGGAGAAGCATCGACGAGACCTTCGCGTTTGAGTTTAACAAAGCATCAGCAAATCCTCCGCATTTGAGTTTGATGAAGCATCGATGAATCCTCTGCACTTGAGCTTGAAGAATCGGTGAATCCTCCATATTTGAGCTTGAGGCATCCGTAAATCCTCCGCACTTGAGTTTGACGAAGCATCGATGAATCTTCACATTGAGCTCGACTTTGCAACTTTGAGCATGAAGCTATCATTGCAAAGCCTCCAAACTTTAGCATGAAGATGAAGCATCGATGAAACCTCTGAATTTGAAGATGGAGGAGCATCGATGAAGCCTTTGAACTTGAAGATTGAAGAGTATCGACGAAGCCTCTGAACTTGAAGATGGAGGAGCATCCAAGTTTGATTTTAAAGAGGAAGCAAAGCGTATTCCAAATGTGTACATTTTATTTACTGTGCTAGCTCCTTACGGTTCATCCCTCAATCCATTGTGTTGCCCCCAATAGGGATGAACATCTTCAATCTGAAGTGTCATTCTTTAATGGGGATGATCAATGTCAATCTTGTAGAATCATACTTAGGTGGTTGCGGTACCTTTTCTGATGGACTAAACTTAAAGTTCTTCAAGTTTCCTTCGTATCTTTAAAGAAAGGGATCAAATCATGACGTATTTCAATTTTTTTTTAACTGGACTGAACTTGAAATTTCTTTCAAGCTGCCTATATACCCTTCATAATGATAAGAATCAAGTCATAATGTAGTTCAAAAAGAATGTTTTTTTTTTGCGTGGCTGAATTTAAATTTCTCTAAGTTGCCCACGTACCCTTTATAATGATAGGGAAGAAGTTGTAACGTAGTTTGTATAAAGATTTTTTTTTTTGGGTCGTTCACATTTTAAGCTCATACGGGTCAGAAGCATCATGTAGTTTAGGCTCTTGCGATGAGGAGCTTATTCATTTAAACTTCAGAAGCTCTTATTTTATCATGGTTTTGATCATCCTCTTCATTTGTAGGATTCTCAATATGATGAGTTTTGGCTTCACTATCAAGGAACCTTTTGTACTTATGTCAACAGAAAATTTTCTCTTCACGCATGAAGGGACATGACTGTGAATCTTTTTGTTGTTGTTTTCTTCATGGAATGACATTGGGTTCAATATTTTCATCCTTCCTTTACGTTGATCGTTTGTTGTCTTGAGACGATCAAAAGCAGATGTTGAAGGTTGATCTCTCTTTGATGTGGATATACTTAGCGTTTTGAAAGCTGAAGTTCGAGTAGAAGTAGTCGTTGGACATTGGTCTTCTTCTCCTACCGTGGCCATACTCAATCTTTGAAAGACTGAAGATCGAGCACTTGAAGGCTTAATACGATCGAAGATAGAAATTCTTTGCTTCATCTCTTCTGAGTCGTTGACTTCTTCAGCAGTCATATGATTGTTGTCAACTTCCACTATGCCGATAGTATGACATGCAATAACTTCTGATACTTTCTTTGGATGATTATTGAGAAGGCTTTTTGGGAGAAATTTTGCCGAAGTTGCCGGCCGTCGGAATTGAGGGAAGTCTTTGTCTTCTTTCTTAGGCTTCTGTGTCATCTTTTTGCCTTTCTTTTTATGAGTCTTGTTCCTTCTTCTATAGCTTCGATAAGAACACGACTTTTTTTGAGTGAAGTTTGGCTGTCTTCTTTTTCGACGAATCACAACTATCCACCTTTCGCTGTCATCTTCAACGAGCTCATCTTTCTTTTTGAAATTTGCTGTCTGAATCTCTTACTGGAACCAAAAAACTATAGGCTCAAAGGCTCCGAACTGGATCAAGCTTTGTCTTTGAGCATGGGACACAGACAGTGTTGGAACACTTGAAGTTGTCGCTACTGTAGCGTGGTTTTTCTGAGCTACTTCATCCAAATCTAGCTCAATCTTCTTTTCACGAGCCAAATTTAGAATTCGTTCCTTCAGCACAAAGCCGCTTTCAACTGGGTGACTAATGACCCAATGATACTTGCAGTAGTTAGGATCATCTATTTTTCCTTCTTGTTCCGGCCGCTTGCATTCTGGCAGCTGAATAAATTGCTTCTCTAGTAGTTGTTCCAACATATCTGCCACATCAGTGTCAGGGAATGGATAAACCTTCTCTTGTCTCTCTTTAAGAGTTGGACGACGCTTCTCGCCCTCATTATGTCTTCTTCAAATTTTTTTGTTTTCTTTTGGAGGAAAATTTCAGCGGGGTCACATGAACTACCATAGATTCATTTGTGGCACTATCCACGACCTTTTCAGTGCCCTTGGCTTCATTCTTGTATTTTCTCTCTTCAGGGACTAGGAAATCTTTAGTTCCCTTGTTGGCGATGCTCAACCCCATATCATGAGCGCGTGTTGTTAACTCCTCAAACGTACGAGGTTTTATCCCTTGTAGAATGTAGAGAAGCTCTTAATGCATGTCTTGAGTGCATATCTCTACTGCAGATAATTCAGTGAGTCTATCTTTGCAATCCAGACTCAAAGCTCTCCATCGGTTGATGTAGTCGATGACCAACTCTTCTTTCTGTTGTTTTGTGTTCGTCAGCTCCATCATGCTAATGGTGCACTTTGTGTTGTAGAAGCGGTTGAGAAACTCTCTTTCGAACTATTCCCAATTGTCAATCACTTCTGGCTCCAAATCAATATACCAATAGAAAGCCTTTCTTTTCAAAGTACGGACGAACTGTTTGACTACCTGGTCTCCTCTGGTTCCTGCATTTTCACAGGTTTCAATGGAGTGTGCAACATGTTGTTTTGGATTGCCCTTTCCATCGAACTGCTAAAACTTTGGAGGTTGATACCCAACTGGCATTCTCAGGTTGTCTATTCTTTTGGTGTACGAATTAGAGTACATAAAGGAGTATTATGATGGTCTTCTGTACTAAGCCCTTATGAAGTTTGCAATCATATCCTGCAGATGTTGAATTGATGGGGTGGCGACAGAGGTAGATTGTTGCGGCTGGCCTTTCTGCAAGACAGTTTATCCTTTGTCATTGGCTTTTGTAGTTGAAGATTGACTCGACTTAGAAATTTCATGAGCCTGTATTTCATTTCTTAAAGCAGCGATTTCATGATCTCGCTCTTCTACCGCTTTCATAAGGAGATTTATCTTTATCTCCATCTCTGACATGGCCAACTCAGTCGTTATGTTAGTCATCATATCAGACACTACATCAAAATATGATTCTTTCTCTGATAGATCAGTAGCAGAAGCATAGTTTTCGAACAAAAGATTTTCTCTTATGACGATCCCGTCTTTAGGAGATTCCATCAGCCGGTCTCAGATTTCCCCTGTGATGACAGAGCTTATGTAAGTGTTGCTTGTGACGGCAGCTTTGGATGGAGCTTTCTTTCGTGCCATTTGTAGATTTCTTGACTTGGATGACGAGAGAGAGATGAGAGGTAGAGATGTCCCACTGGGCGTGCCAATTTGTTCGCACAAGATTTCAAGAGAAATTTATTTCGTGGAACTTGAACTTTGTATTTGTATTAGCTTCGTGGAAAGTGAGTACAATCTCTAATACATAGTATTTTGATGCTTTTAAAATAAACTATAATGTTTAAGTTGGTTGATCTTCTTGAACGATCGGCCTTTGGGCTTATTGATTTTCTTGGGTGATCGGCCTTAAGGCTTGTTGATCTTCTTGGATGATCGACCTTTGGGCTTGTTGATCTTCTTGGAAGATCGACTTTTGAGCTTGATGATCTTCTTGGAGGATCGACCTTTGGGCTTGTTGATCTTCTTGGACGATCGACCTTTGGGCTTGTTGATCTTCTTGGATGATTAGCCTTCGGGCTTGTTGATCTTCTTGGAGGATTAGTGTTCGCACGAGGCTTTCGGAGAAACTTGTTTCATGGAGTTGAACTTGAGTTGGTGTTGATGTTGAGGTTGATTTGATGCGATGTGGTTCGATCTCTAGTACTTGATCCTCTGATTCTCTCTCGGTTGGGTGGATGCGCTTGACTTGAAGAAGGAAAGCACCGAACGTTCTTGAAGTAGAAGTCTTGGAAGAGTGTTTGTGTCTTCAAGAATCTTCTGTCTTCTAGGAGTGCAACTTCGGGAGTCTTGAGAATCTTTTGCTTATTGATGAATTCTTTCTGGGCTCTCTGAATGTAGAATTACTTGTATCTTCAAAAGGGCTTCACTCTTCAAGCATGGTCAGAATGCTTGTATCTTGAAATAACTTCTGTCTTCAGGATGCTTGCATCTTCAAAGGACTTCAGTCTTTAGACGTGGTCAGTTTCAGAAGTCAAGGAGTCTTTTGATTGTAGATAATTTCCTATAAGCTCTCTAGAGTATAGAATTACTGACCCCTTCCAAATGAGGAGAGCTTATCTATTTATAGAGTTCATAGGTGGGCTTGGGCTTGGTTGATTCATGGGCCTGGCCTTTGGGCCTAATTAGTTGGACTTGGGCTTGGTTGGTCCATGGGGTTGGCCTTTGGGCATAATTAATCGGATTTAGGTCTGATTTGACATTTAGGACAAATTCAACCTATTTTTGGACTTAGTTGGACTTTGACCTAAATAATAATATCAAATTGGGTCCAATTAATCTTATCTGATTCAACAGTCATGATAAAACCACGTGGTGTCATCGAAATTTGTCTTCAACTTCAATTCAGGACATATGTCAACTCCTAATTGAGCCCAAATTTAATGATTTGGAATTTCATCATTAATTTAATAAATGACGTGACAACTTGTGATTGGTCTAAAATTTCTCATTCAACAACATTAATTGAGTAAAAAACTAATCTAAGATACTTTAATTGAGTCTAAACTACTCCTAAATACGTTCAATCTTACTAAAACTTAAAAGTTCTTATTTTAACTATAACCAGGAGGTCTATTCACATAATATACGAAACAAACCTATTGTTCCCAAATCTCAATACGAAACAAAGTAACATCATAAAATTGCAATTAAGAGGTACAGAGGACATTCATCATTATAGAGTTTGAAGAGTTTTTCTCAAGAATTGTTGTGAAACAAAATATGTTATATCAAACAGAAACTAAACAAACAAAATTACTTGAATTAAAACCTGTATAAAGGGAAATGTACTTATCTTTTTTTTTAGAAGGGAAAATGTACTTATCTGATGTAGAAGTAGTATTGTAATTGCTCCTGTTGAAATGTCTTTAATCTATTCAGATTTTGTATTTAGCATATTTATTTATTTGTAGTTATTTACGATTTTAACCCTAGGGTTTAGAGTAGTGCGCTATACAAACTCTCTAACTCTAGAGGCGCCGTTTTGATGTAATTTCTAAAAATATTCTCTCAAATAATATTGTTCTCCCTCTACCCGTGGACGTAGCTAACACAGTTATTGAACCACGTATATCTGTGTGTTGATCTTTCCTATCTCTACGTTTCTTTTTGTATTCTTTAATTGTCGATTTCGCAACAGCTCCCTTTACGATATGAAAATAAAAGCTGCCCGTTGTAGATGTAGGTCTAATCTTTGGCTGAACCACTTTACCTTTGGTGTTCTTCTTCCTTAACCTTTCTTTCTTCTTTCTTTCGTGTGTATGATTGATGAAAACATATAACAATTCTCTTGAGTGATTCTACTTCTTCATTTTCTTATTTCTAGCCATTTTAGTTTTTGATTTCTCTGCATGTGAGTTTGAAGTTTTTATTAAACTTGTGTACAAGTATGATATTTGTTCTTTTCCACACTACCACGTGCTAGAAAACCCAACAGAGTTCATATACATTTTGCACCATTCTCGATAACCAACATGATTTTCAACTCAAAACAAGATAACTAACATGATTTTGAACGCAAAAGAAACCATTCATTCAAAACAAGATAGACAATGAATGTATAAATGATTAATAATAATAATTAAAAAAAAACACCTACTCCACTGTTTTTCACATTAGTACACATGCATGCATATGATATAACATAATTTACAAACTTAGATGCACCAAACTCATATCATGAACTTTCTTAGCCACTTTAAAATCTATTCATCAAAGGATTTAATTAAAAAATTTGAAACATCGCTTGTAAGTCTTATAAAAAGCAAGCAAATGGTGTAATCTAGAACCTCGTAACAAAAGAGTCTTAACAAAAACTCTAATTGACCACACCCACTAATCATTTGTCTAAGTGTCTAAGTGACACCTTAATTCTCATATCCCCTAAGAAAGTGCCTAAGTGACGCAATAATACTACAAAAAAAGTAACACAAATAAAAACAACAGAACGATATAAAGTAGCATTGAATCCAGCTGAAGGGCTTTCTTACTTGCTGAGTTTGTTCAATACCTGAATTGCACAAACATTTCTCTCAAAGAGAAAGTCCCAGTGTTGTTAATTGGGAAAACATCTAGAAACATATAGATTTGGCATTAGCACTTGGTAGCTCAAGTATTGTTGTTTTTGTCAACTAACTGGTCATGCATATTTGGTTGCGCCCCTTCTGTCATGCAGTAAAAGAAGAAAATTAGATATAAATATCCATTTTGCTAATTCAACAATTGGTAAATGAATGCCAACACCATATTCTCAAATTTAACGAAATTACCGGTTTTACAAATTTAATCTAATAATGAACACGAAAGAACAAAGGCAAATATTGTCGTGCTTTGGAGGCTAATTTCGTGAAACTATAAAGTTAAAATCTAAGTTTCGTTTCTTTCTATTTATTTTCGCCACAAGAACACGTAAAATTTGATATATGAATATAAGAATAAAGAAATTCCAGATGTAATTCTGTAGAAAAAGAGGGAAAATAGACTTCTATTAAAATGCGAATTGAAACATAATCCAGGTTCTTCATACAAACACATTAGTGATTATTATCTACCAAAAGAGGAAGATATGAGATATAAAGCTGAATGCATTGCTTAAAATTTCACTCATTCTATTCAATACATTCTCCCTTAGGGAGGAAGATTGGTAACAAAAAGGAAAAAATTAAATGTAGCATAACACCACCACAAAGAACACAAATGCGCACATCATTCTTCATATACAAACACATAATTTAGCAAAAGGAAATGACCTTAGAGTGCTCATCTCCACCGAGGTCAGCATCCTTAAGAGTGTTCTTTCTAACAATAATACAGTAACGAAGGTAATCATCAAGCCAACTATCATTCTTACCGTCAATGTAGCCCTGAAAAGCGAATCCCCGGATCTACCCACTCAACCAAGTAGGAAACTTTGAAGTATCAAAGCGATCGACTAGAGTAATACCACTTTTATCAGAAAACAGCTCATCAGAATCAATGTCAACATCATTGCCAAAGACAGAGACAAGCCGCATTCCAGTAATCATCATATGCTTCTTAGGGTCTCTTTCTCCCGCAAAGGACAGAGACAACAAAAGCTGGAGATGCAGAAACAAAGGAGACTCATCACCGAGTTTTTTGGAGCAGTAACCAGCAACAGGGAGCATTTGTGGGTGCGAAATGGGTCTAATGGAGAGGGCTTGACAGTAGAGGAATGAACGGTGGCCTGTGTGGTGGAAGAAAAATGGCAATTTGCGGAATGAAAGAGAGAGGAACGTATAGAAGAAGGAAGCCGATGATAATAATGGGGAAATGGAGAGGATTTCAAAAAGTTAAAACAATCCGACATTTTTAGAAAATTGGAAACTTATCTAGGGTTCTTTTGTCGTAGAAACTTTTAAATTTCTAGAATTTCGCTGTTTTTGAAGGCTTGGCAGAGGAGTCGCCGTCAACATTGAGGATGGTCGTGAGGCCATTCCAGCATGATCCTTCTATCTTAGTAGTTGGTGTTGTTGGAGATGAAGGTGATGCAGCCAAAGAAGAATGTTGTATGTAGTAGAGATAATTGAAAAATCGTTAGCCAAGATGGCCATAATAAGAGATGGAGAGAAGCTTGTTCATCGCCATTTCTAAGGGGAAAGAGAGAATGTGAAAATGAAAGAAAAATAATAATGAAAAAAATGGAGAAGGAGAAGAGGGGAAATGGGGAAGGAGAAGGAGGCGGGATCAAAGGTTTCACGCAAAACGAAATATGAATTAAAGTTTACAATGAGAGGGAAATATGAAAATTTCAATCAACGACTATTTTTTTTTTTCTATTTTTAATAGCTTTTAAAACAAAAGCTATAGCTAAAAGCTATTGTTCTATTTTGTCGTAGTGTTAACGCACTCATATAGCAAATGAGAAATGAATTGAATTGGCTTCACTTCAATTGCTTTTTCGATTTTGCTGCCGATAAAATGCCCTGCATTAATCACACAGCCATAATTTAAGCCTCAAGTTGCTGGTTGGAATAGTTCCACATCAATTCCATTTAATTATCAACAGAGGAATTGCATTTAGTGTATGTTTCACAGTAATTTTAGAAATAGTAATTTTGACAAAATTGATTTATTAATAAGTGATTGTATTTTAATATTTGATTCTATACTTTAAAAGTGATTTTGTATGATTTTCAATGACTTAAAAGGTATGGTTGGAAAGACTTTTACAATAACTATTATTTTGAGCTAAAATTTCTAATTATAACTAATTTTGCAAAAGTGATACAAATCATGTTAATATTTGGTTCTATATTTCTACCTGTGATTAAAATTTAGTTAAAAATATTTTAAATCATTAATGTTTGTTTTGTAAGATAATTTTAGAATTATCAAGATAAACATTTCAAAACTTTACAGAAAGAACCTTTGGGAGAACGTAAAAATTAGAAAGAAATAAAAGATAAGAATGGACAAAACTTTTAAAAAGAAAAATACAACTTTTCTAAAAAAAAATTTAGGGCAAAATAGAGTAAAGTAGGAGGAGAATTTTAGTCTTTTTGAAAAGAAAAAGCATTCACAATCATATAACAAAAATCACTTGCCAAGTATTTGATTGGAAATCACTTTAAATAATTTTGGATATTTTCAAAATAAATTTTTCATGGTTGCCAAACATCACCAATTTTAAAGAAAAATTATTTTAGGCCCATCATAAGTGACTTTAGACCCAAACACGTCCTCGATAAACCACTCAACAAATATGAAGCTCCACTTTCTATTCTTAAAGAACGATTAGAATTAAATTCAAATATCCCATATGTATTTTATAAATACTAATAAAAAGGGAAAAAAAAATACAAAAACAAGCATAATATAACTTAAATGCAAATGTATTAGTTCAAATCCCTTATCCTAAATATTGAGTACAAATTCAAAATATTTTTAACGATTTATTTTGATGGTGTATAATAACTTGCTAAACCAAACAATCTTCTCGATAATTTTTCTAAACTCTTACCGTATTAAATGAAAGAGAGATAGGATGATGAGAATTTTATCATGAATTTTACTTCATTGAATGATGGTTACAGAAGAAGACAACCAATAGCTTCTTCATATTTTCACAATGATATAATATTGTTTGTGCACTTCTATTGGGATGGGTATATTGCTGGGCAAATCTCCTTTGGCAGCGAGCTAGTGTACTGCTTCTAGACGGAAGTCGTGAAGAGTATACATGACGTATATGTCAAATGAGTAATTATCCAGTAACATAGTTCATTCCTTGAATAAAAATTGATAATTTGATTTGTGAATGAGAATGTGAGTTATATTGCAATGATGTGATCGCCATATATGTGTATATATAAGGAAGCTAAGGCAGAGCGATGGCCAAAAGTGAAGGTGTGGGAGGTGGGCGGCATATTCTCAGCACATCCTCAACCCAATCACTATTTTGTTGCGTACTAGGTTTTGGTTTTTCTTTCATATTCTCTAAATCCACAAACAATCTAACAACCTATTAATTAACACATTACTATGTGCAACTCTGTATTCTATTTCCACCTCTGTTTTTCTGCCTTCAATTTCAAATATTCCTTTGCTTTTCAATTTTACAATTACTACCTTATTCCCCCTAATACAACTACTCAATTTTAAACTTTTTTATTTATTTTTTTATGTTCGTTTCCTATAATTTTCATCCATCTAATTACATTCAATATTCGCTTTTCTATTCAAATGAAGAGAATAGAGAGACAGATTTTAAATTAATTAACTCCTCCCTAGAAGAATTATTTGGTTCTATACTTGACTCTCCTCCCTAACAAAAGGGCAAAAACAGCATATTCACTTCGCGATCATTTTGTTCCATAACTTTTCAAACCCAACATTTTCAACTCTTAATTAGGCTTAGAAAAATGATTTTTTTTTAACAACAATTGTGGGATGGGGATCGAACCTCCCACATCTAAGATGAAAGGTTATATCAATTACAGCTGAGCTAAACTCACTTTGGGAGGCTTAGAAAAAAGATTTATTTGGTCCTTTCCATCAAATTTTTAAAAAATTAAAAACATATATATATATATTTTTTTTTCTCTCCCATTTCTCTTCGATTCTTTCTCCTTACTAGATAAACATGTGATTACATCTCAAAACTAATTTACTAAGTAAAGTCTCCCTCATCTTTTTTATATGGCATCTTCAACAATCTATCTCATTCATCCCTTCTTCTCCTTCATCCCACCTACGGCCACCCCGTCCACTATTGCCTGCTAGGTTGCTACTATCATTACCGACAATGCTTGCCATCCTCGTAGGTTTGTTTTTTTTTTTTTCTTTTGATTCCTAGGCTCCACTATTTTACAATTTTACCATCGAGTTTTAACTAGTGCTCACTTTTGCTCTTTGAAAAATCAACAAAAGCTAATTTAATAAGAATTGAATTATTTTTTGGGAGATTTCATGAATAGAAAAATAACGAAAACTATTTACGTAAAATAACAAAATTTTAATTTTCTTTGATAGAGGCTGATAGAAGTCTATCAGTGATAGAAACTTGTAAAAGTCCATCACTGATTGACGATAATAGAAGTCTATTAGTGTCTATTAGCGTCTTTTTGCTATTTCTATAAATAGTTTGACATTTTTTCTATTTGTGAAAATGTTTCTTTCTTTCTTTCTTTCTTTCTTTTTTTTTTTTTTTTGAAGATGGTCATATCCCTCATTTTGTTACATAGTAAAAAGTTAAAAATAATTCATTTTTTTTAAAAAAATTACCCCATGACATATTTTTAATAGGCTGCATAAAAATATGTGTCATCTAATTTTTTTTTCTTTTTTAAATTAATTAATGGATAACAAGGACTAAAAATGAGTATTTAGTGAAAAATCAAGAATAAAAATGAAATTCTTGAAACCTTAGGCTCAATTGGGAATGAAATAGAAAACTTAAGGATAAAAATGTAATCGTTCAAAATCTATAGACCAAATAAAAATTAAATTCAAAACTCAAAAGACGAAACCTAAGTACAAAAAGGATAGCTTTTCCTAAGATTATTACATAGGCAAGAGAGTATATATATTTTTCTTGGTGGGAAAATCAATTTTTAGTCTTTTGTATCAAACTCTAGGATTTTCAATTTCATCAATTTGAATTATATTATACTTATTTGTGTGGTAATTTTTACCTTTTTACTTTATTTTTTATTTTTTATTTTTTGATAATATTTGGAGTGGGAGATTCTAATTTCTAAATTTGTGGTTATAGTATAAGCAGAATATTAATTGAAAAAGTAAAGTAATTAAAATTTTCAAAAAATCCATTATTATATATATATATATATATATATTAATGGGTTAAAAATCCCATTAATTTTAATAAGCTTCATGTTTTGCTTGATCATGCACAAAAATCAGCCATAGAACAAAATACGCTAGCAGTAGAACCCATAATTAGTGTAATTATCTGTAATTCTATCAAATTGACACTTTATGCTCACTTGGATGAAACTGAAAGTTGCTATAAAGAAAGATTTTTTCCCTACGTTTTGTTTTAAACCATGCATCCACTAATCACTACAATTAATGTTTTTAAAAACAAAGTTAAAATATAGCTCTTGCCAGATTCCATTTTGACCTACGTACCAACATCAGATAGTGAAAAGGAAGCTAGCTGTTCCTTTCATTATAATTAAGTATTTTAATGGGTATCTATACGTTAATGATGTTTTGAAGCACAACATAATCTTTCTCAAATGCTTAAATATCTCAAAAAAATGTGTCGATTAAACGAGTCAACTTTTTTGTCTTATCTAAAAAGGCCAGAAAAGAAAAGGAATAATAATTAGGACCAGAGAATCAGGTCAGAGCCAGCTGAAAAGAAGAGCCCTAAAAGAAATGGCAGCAGCTGGCAGTGGCATATACTCTTTCTCACTAAACAAAGCATATCCAATGATACTACTTCACCTTCAACTGTATGATGTTTCATTTATAAAAAAATTTATAAGAGGCTTTGTTTTATCTTCAAGGTCCATAAATCTATTAAATACAAAATTTAAAGTAAAAAAAAGACATTTTCCAGAATTTATATAACCTAGCTATTAGACACGATCTTTGTCAGCATTTGAAACCTGAAAGTCTAAACTTATCATTTAACCCAAGTCCATTTTTGTGGGGGGTGGGGGACAAGAGTTAATGGATGGAGAATATAGATCTAAATATAGATTATGGAAAATCCCCATATTCGTTTGGAAAAATATATAAATGATAAAGAGTGAAATTGGGGTGAAAAAGAGATCTGTGCACTGAATGTAAAGAATAGGGGACCCTTTGACTGCAACAAAATTGAATTTATGGAAATTAGAATGATCCTTTGGATATATGAAGAAAGAGTAGAGTTGAATAGCATATCCAACACAATGTGCGAATCCCAAAGCATTTAAATAATAGCATACCCAACCCTCTACTTCCATATCAAGTGCGATTTTTGAGAAGGGGTAGCCAAGAATAACAGTGCGAGTCTCTATTGGCAGAGATTTATTTCTATATATCCCAAAAACAAAAACAAAAAAGAAAGGTTTTGTTTTTGCTTTTTCTTCTTCTTCTTCTTCTGCCAAAAGAGACTTGCCCTGCAATTCCATTCAGCTACACACACACACAGCCATGACCTTCTTCAACATCGGCTAAATGCTATTTAATTACGGTAATTTATTTCTCTCTTTATCTTTCTGTTATTATGAACAAATGTGCATGAATATATATATATAAATAAAATTTGAATTTTGAGTTTATTTGTATTCATGGTTATAATTAGCTATTTTTTGTTATACAGATTTTGAGGAAAGGAGAGTATTGGAATCGTTGAACAAAAGTTTGCTGCAAGGAGAAGCGAGGAATATATATATTATAATTGATTATGTTTTGTCTGTTGTTGGGGTTACGTTATTCTTTGGCCGTGGGGCACAAAGGAGAATGTCCATTATTATTATTATTATTATTATTATTATTATTTTGGAGTTAGTGAATCAACTGTCAAACTTTAAGGGCACCCTATCTTCCGTCTCTACATACCTCAAACATTCAAATATCTTCCAAGAAATTAAAACTGATTAACCAAAGCTTTAAATCAAGATGGAATTAATGACAGTATGTTATCCGCGAAAAATTTTAACTGACATGTTCTAATTAATTTTAACTCATCTCATAGGAATTAATCTAAACCCTATTACAAATAATATTATTTAACATCACTTAATCAGTTATGACATAAGAAGTCTTAAGAAATGGGGAGAGAAATTAACGATTTACAAGACAAGAACCCAATGTTTTTTTTTTTAAAAAAATAATAAAATAAGATAGTAATGAGTAGTGGGATGAAGAGGTGCCCCGAATTACAACATAAAGAAAATAGATGGCAGGAAGAAAGATGGAAGAGTAAGTTTTATAGTTTGTTGAGTTTTATAGTTTGTTGTTTTCACTCTGTATTGAAGAGAAACCACCAATCCATATAAATACAATGAGAAGCATACTAAAGACAAAACAAAGAAAAGATATCACAAGGGTAGTTTAGCAACTTTGATCCATACAGACACAATAAACAGTTTAACAACTCTGACCAATCCAGACACAATAAACAAGGAACATAGGCTAGGTACGGACAGCCAGGCTGGAGTGAACTATAACATCCCCCTTCAAACAAGTGCCAGTGAAAGAGACATCGAGTTTGTCCCGAAGATAACTGAATCGAGAGACATGGAGAGGTTTAGTGAGACAATCAGCAAGCTAGTCGACTAAAAGAACATATCGAATATCAAGCTGACAAGTTAAAACTTGATCACAAACAAAATGAATGTTAATTTTGATGTGCTTGGTGCGAGCATGAGCAACGGGATTATAAGCAAGAGCAATAACACTAAGATTGTCGCACCATGTGATAGGCAAGGCAGTAAGAGGAATAGAAAGTTTAGCAAGCAAAGACTTTATCCAAGCAAGTTCGCATGCGACATGAGCAAGTGCTCTATATTTCGATTCAATGCTTGAACGAACAACCAACTGTTGTTTCTTGGAAGACAAGAGATGAGCGATGAGTCAAAGAAAACACAGAAACCACCAACGGATTTTCGATCAATGGAGCAGACAGACTAGTCTGCATCAGAAAACCCTATTAAAGAAAAAGTGGAAATGGGTTGAAGATTAGGCCAAGAGAAGTTGTGCCTTGTAGATAATGAAGAATGCGTTTAAGGGCTTGCCAGTGGTCAAAGTTGGGGGCTTGAGAGTGTTGGCTAAGTTTGTTGACAGCAAAGGCAATGTCAGGACAGGTAAGAAGCAGATAATGAAGAGAGCCAATAGTGTTGCGGTAAAGAGAAGGATCAAAAGAGGGTTCAGTAGAGTGGATGGAAGAAGAGGTTTGGACAGATATGGGGGCGGGAGTATTGGGTTTTATGTCCTAAAAACTCGCAGTTTGTAAAATGATAAATATTTTCTATTATCAATATACTTGTTATTGATCTCATAAATTGTATAAAAGTCTAAATCCAATAAACTAAGACCCATGGCTATTGTATGAGTACTTGAACTTTATGTGGAGACATAAGAGTGGATCGGGTTTGAGTAAATAATCAAAATGATCTATGGTACATGAATGAGGTTGGGTACCTTATTCTGGTAACACCATTGGATGCGGTCTACTCTGTAGTTGTTACAAAGAGTTGTAAAGTGCTACATACGATGTGATCCTAATTCGTACATGTTATGACATGAGAAGTGGGGGCGTCTTATGCAATGAGTTTGCATAAGATCAGGACCAAGAAATAAGTCACTCTTACTTTATAACACTGTTTACTGTTTAAGACTGACTATTTCACCTAGATGACCTAGGTAACTCGATCTTAATCGTGAGCTAACTATGAACTCCTATTTATTCGGGATTACCCTTAAATTTGCATAGTTGAGGGTTGGCTCAACAGCGCCGGCTCAATAAGACTCCCATTTCAAGGGTAAGACCGGATAGATAGCTGGGGACATAGGGTGCAAGAAGAAGTTCATGCCTACCCGATTTAGGGATAGGAGAAAGGTTGTTCTCTCAAGTACTGAATCCAGGTATTGAACAAGGGGCCCCACTCTTTTACTGGGCTGAGAGACTTTGGTTTGGTGATTGGATCACAAACCAATTATTCATTAGAGGATCAGTAGGGACTTGAGGAATAAGACGTAATCTCGGGGGTAAAACAGATATTTGACCCAGCTGTTATTACGAACAATCTGTGAAGGGTCGACTTGCTGATTATGGTTAAATCATGTAGACATAATATATCTACAGTGAGGGGAGTGCAAATATGGGCTTTAGTAGAGTGACCCATTAGTTAACAAATGAGGATTAATTTGGTCTAATGAATTTAACCAATTAATCTCGGATCATTGGAGCCCATGATCTGTGGGTCCTCGAGGTCCCCCTACTTGCTCGTAACGGACTAGTTCTAGAATAGTGTGATAATTTAATTTGAAACGTTCAAATTAGAATTAAGGGAATTAGTAATTATATGAGATATAATTATATATTTAATTTTAGAATTAAATGGAATCAGAGAATTTATATTTAAATATATAAAGATAGATATGTGTTAAAATTAATTTAATATTTTATATTAAATTAATTAAGTTTTATTTAATAATTAATTTATGAAATTAATTAAATTTCATTTTTTAAAATCAAATTTTGATTTTTGGATAAAATTGGAAAATTGGAAAACAAGACACACTTAAATGGAAAAAAGAGTTTTTCCATTATCTATCACCTAAGTAGCTCACACATGAAGCAATATATTTGCCTTGTCTTCTCCAAGCATGAGCTGCAACTCATGCAGCTCTTCTCTTTGCATGTTGATCTGCAATATAATGAAGAGATTGAAATGAAAATCGGGCATGCAATCCATAGAGTTTTTTTAGAGAAAAACTGGTTGCTGCAGTGAGCTTTTCTCCTTCATCCCTTGATTCAAGCTTTTTTTTAGTCTCACAACTCAATCTAGAGCACCAAGAGAATAGTGAGGAAGATCTTGAGGTGGTCTACAACAAGATATGGAGAAGATTGCAGCTGGAGAAGGAGTTTTGAAGAAGTTCTACAAGAGGTATGTCTTGAAACCCATTTATCTTGCAGAAGCATGCTTTATATTCTGCCAAAATTAGTGAATTTGAGTGCTTAGATGATCCTTGTGCTTCTGCTGTTGTTGATACAATCCTACAAAAGGCTTGAAATGAAGAAGAGATAGTCGTTTGAGAAGGCCAGTAACATAGGAGGATTGGGAAGGATGGAAACCAGTGGGGTTACAGCGGATTTGAAGTCCCAACAAGTAATGGACAACTCCAAGGTCACGAACAACAAATTTGAGGTGAAGTCGAGATACAAACCGATCAAGAAAAGGAGGAGAAGATCCAATGATTACAAAATCATTGGCATAAACAAGAATAATGAGAAAATGATGAGTAGTGTGAGAATAAAAGTAGGAGAAATCGACTTTGGACTGAGTGAAGTGCCATTGAAGAAAAGTGAGTCGTAACTGATCACCAAGCACGAGGTGCTTGTTTGAGGCCATGAAGAGCTTTTCTTAAGCGACAAACATAATGAGATTTGGTAGGATTAACAACCCCTGTGATTGAGGCATGTACACAACTTCTTGAAGAGGACCATTAAGGAAAGCATTACTAACATCCAACTGACAAACTAGCCAATTCTAAGTACCAACAAGCGTAAGGACAATGTGAATAGTGACCGGCTTGATAACCAGACTATAAGTCTCAAGAAAATCGATGTCTGGAGTTTGGGAAAATCCTTGAGCAACTAAACGGGCTTTTTACCGAACAATAGAACCATCAACAGCTCGTTTTATTTTAAAAATCCATTTATTTCCAACTAGATGTTGATGAGGTCAGGAGGAACAAGATCCCAAGTATGGTTTTGTGTAAGGGCTATAAATTCCTCAGACATGGTTTGATGCCAGACAACAATAGGGGCAACATCAACCAATCTATAAGGTTCAGTCTTTATCTAATCAATAGCAAAGGTCGTGTGAGTGAGACAACAAAAGAAATATTTAGGTTTGATAATACCAGCTTTACCACGTGTAACCATGGGGTGAGAGCTAGGCGGAAGAGGAGGTAAGAAGGTAGAGGCAGCCCAAGGCAAAGTCTTAGTATCCAAGGAGGCTGAAAAGAGGTAGTAATAGGTGAAGAAATAGGGTTGAAGGAAATAGGGGAAGTGGAGTGAAACTCACAAGATGAAGTAAAGGAAATAGAAGGGTTGAGAGGTGTGGGAATAGGTCGAGAGGGGGAATTCAAAGGTGGTTGAGTAGGTTGTAAAGGGACAGTTGATGAGGTAAAAGTACAAATAGGAAACGAAGACAATATGGACATGGAAGTAGGAGCAGATGAAGGTTGGTTATGAAGAAAACCAGAGGCAAAGGGAAAATCCTCTTCATTAAAACAAACATGTCGTGAAGTATAAATACGACCAAATGGACTCAAACATCGATATCATTTGTGATTGTTGTTGTAACCCAAGAATACACATTTCTGGGTGAAAATAAAATTTATGTGATTGATATGGGCGAAGACAAGGGTAACAGGCTAAACTAAAAATGCGAAGAACATTATAGTCAGGAGGTTGCTGATGCAAAACAGTAAAAGGGACCTTGCCATGAAAAGACCAGAAGGCATCCAATTGATCAAATAAGTGGCTGTATGAAAAGCTTCCCACCAATAATCTAAGGGCATTTTGGCTTGAGCAAGCAAAGACAAGCCTGTTTCAACATGTATTTCCTTGTGCGGATGTATAAGGACAAGCCAGTTGAATTTTAATACCAGTTTCTGAAGCTAACTGAATCAACGGTTTAAACTCTCCTCCTTCATCACAACGAATTTGTTTAATTTTTCTATCATAAAAATTTTCAACTTGTTGCCTAAACTGCTTGAACACAACCACAACATCACCTTTAGACAAGGGAAAAATCCAAGTATAACGACTACAATCATCAACAAAGCTAATAAAATTGGAATAACTATCAACTAACTTAAGTAGGGCAATCTATGTGTATTAAATCCAATATACATGAAGCATGAGAGATAGAGTGAGCAAAGGGAAGTTTGTGTGGTTTTTCATATTGACAAACCTCACAAAAGTTTAATTTTTCAATCATCTTTACTTTGAGATTACAAGAAGTCAAAATTTGATCAAGCACCTTGAGAGATGGATGGCCCAGCCTATTTTGCCAAACATCCTTAGACGTATACAAAACATAGTGACTGTCAAGAGAAGTAACTAACTCGGTTTTGGTTTTATTTCTATTATCAGTCATACAAGAGACAAAAGGCACAAATAAAGCACAGCGTGTGAGGACTTCTTGATTTTTGCTAGAAGAGGCTGTCTTGAAAGCAAGAATCTGATGCAAACCATCCTTAATTGTTCCTTCCAGAAGAACCTTCCCTATTGCTTTTGTCCTTAACAACACAAAATGAATCACGAAATTCAACAACAATAGAATTATCCATAGTTATAAATGAGATATGCTAATCAAAATTTTACTGATCAAAGGAACGTGTAAAAGACCTTTTTGAACTAAATCTCTAACATTCCCTTTAATATATGAACTACCAATGTGATGAAAAGGAATTTGATTGCCATTATCAACCTTGATCATATCATTACCTACATAGTCAGACTTCACAGAGAGGTTGGCCAGATTTGAGGTTAGATGATTGCTAGCTCACTATCCAAATACCAAGTTGAATCATGAACATGCTCAGGTGTGGCAATCATGGCCGAAGGGTTGGAGGACTTGTTCTGATTGTGGGGAGAAGATTTTGCAGAAGGTTATGAATTGTTGAAGTTCTTTTCAAAGCGATAGTAACAAACAACAGCAAAGTGACTAGTCTTTCCACATACCTAACAAATAAATCTAGAAGGACCTCCACCACGACTTCTTCCTGTACCTCGAAAATTCGTTGTACTGTTGGACCTATACTACTGGTTGATAGATTACCTTGATCAGGTTTGTTAGTGGCAACATTTGTTGACGGTTGGTTGATGGAGACAACACCTTTGAATGTCTTAGATCAGTAAACGATTCTTAATAGCATTCCAACTTAGTTCTTAGTTCTGTAAGACAACAACAATAGGAGTGTATTCCTCATCAAGGCCTGCAACCACATAAGAAATCAGCTCCTTGGTACTTATTGGAGAACCTACTCAATACAGATTATCAGCAAAACTCTTCATTAAGGTTAGGTAATCAACCATTTTGGTATTCCCTTTTCTTGTTTGTTGAAGAATTCTCTTCAGATAATCTTGTTGAGAGGCAGCTTGAACACCAAAAAATTCTTACAAAGCTTCCTACAAATCTTTAGCTGTATCATACCTAGTGACTTGAGAAGCCACTTCAATGGTCATGGAGTTATATAACCACCCAACTAGGAGTTGATCAGCTACTAGCCAAATGTCATGTTCTAGATTAGGGTGTCAAGCTTTTTGGTTCATCCTCTGATGGATGAAGAATAATGGAGTAGTCAGGGCATTCATTCTTGCCTGTGAGATGACCCTCAAGCTTGTAGCTTCTAAAGATGGGAAGAGCAATGTTTTGCCACAAAAGAAATTTGTTACGATCCATTTTAATCGAGGTAACTTGATTCAGAATATTGGCAAAGACAGGGTTTCCAACTAGACAGTTTCCAGACCTCACTTGATATATATTTGAGTTTCTCTTCACATAAGAAGAATCAGTAGAGGTCTTGATTACAGAGGAACTGTGATTTAGGGTTTTAGAATTGGTTAAAGGATCGCTAATGGGATTAGCCATTTTGGCTCTGATACCAAATTACAACAGAAAGAAAACAGATAAAAGAATAAGTTCTGTAGTTTGTTGTTTTCACTGTGTATTGAAGAGAAGCCACCAATCCAAATAAATAGAATGAAAAGCATACTAAAGACAAAACAAAGAAAATACATCACAAGGGTAGTTTAATAATTCTGACCAATACAGACACAATAAACAAGGAACATAGGCTAGGTACGGACAACTAGGTTGGAGTGAACTATAACACACTGAGACATCTCAACTAGATTGACATCTTCGTAACACCTTCATTATATCCCGAATCAAGAGTGATGCATTCATTCAACAAAAGAGTGAATGATTAGAGATAATATATGGAACTTTATTCTACCGAAGTTTAAAGGTAATGATCAGATACAGTCTAGGCTGTACTTAATCTATTATGGTCACTTTTTAACAAAGTAAAAAAAAAATAAATTAAAACAATTGATTTTTTTTTAAAAAAAAAAAATTACCAAATGACATATTTTTAATTGATCAACTATCAGGGCTGCTCATGGATAAGCGCAGTTCTCATTTGAATTCTTTCTAAAGACCGTAGTCCCCATTAAAATTTGAAGAGTTGGGATATTTTCTTCCAAAAATAGTTTTAAATTCTTTTTTTTTTTCTTGCATATCTAAATATAATATAAGGGTGAGAATATATTTCATTGAAAATTACTTTCAAGTGTTTTTTCTTAAATATATCTTCTTTTGGGGCAAAAACTACTTTACTATATTATGTGAGAAACGTAAAACGGCAACTACAATTGTTTCCTTCAATAATTTGAATGTATATATATACATGTTTTTTAAAAAATAAAAATTGGTAAAAAATATTAATATATAAACAATATTTGGAAAAAACCTAGTTGGCTGTAGTTGCTTTGCCACTTTATGATGTTGCAATTGCCCTAAATTGCCATGTTTTTATGTAAATTCGTTTGTCTCATCATCTGTCTTCCGGTTGTATGTGTTTTCTCTCACATTCACCTCTCAATAAAGTACATTTAAAAAAAAAATCATAAAATAAAGAATTTTCGAAAAAAAAAAAAAGAAAAATTACAAAATAACAAAATTGTGATATTTTTTGTGGAGGTTGATAAAAGTCTCTCAATAATACAATAGATAGAAATCTAACACCGATAGACGTGGATAGAAATCTATTAATGTCTATAAATAATCTTTTTATTATTTCTATAAATAATTTGATATTTTTTTCAATGTCATAATATACATAAAATTAGAGTAACATTCTAAATAGTTGGAACAATAAAAGCAATAGAAAGCGTTCCACAAATTTGAACTTTTCAGGCCTAAGTGGGCAATTCGATTTGAGGTCATTTGGACTTAAGTGTGGATCATTACTCTTAAAAAAATAATAAATAAAAAAAAGTTGGATTAGTTTTCCCCTACTTCTAATTGTGCAGAGAACCGATATCAGATACAGATACTATACAAATACATCCAAATACGTGGCAGATACGTATCTATACGTGATTTGAAGTATCTGATTTTTTTATTTTATTTTTAATTTTCAGATACATGAAGGAGATATGTGGATCAATTTTTTGTTTTAAATTTAAGCCCATTTAAAGAGCCCAACCTACAACCCATTTTATTTTAGTATATGTTTAGGAGTGATTTTAAAATCATCAAAAATCACTTTTTTCATTTTTTAAATCACTCGAAAACACAATTTTAATTACTCAAAATTAATTTAATTTTCAATTTTGCACTTTAAATGTAATTTTTATATCATCAAAATTAGTTTTGAAGAATTAAACATGTTTGACGGAGATTTTGAAAATGACAAAAGTGATTTCAACCATTTTAAAATTACTTCCAAACATAAAAGTCTACTTAAATTGAGCAATCCAAAACAAAATAAATCAAAAATGATAAAACATAAAAAATTAAAAAAAAAATCCGAAACGTAATTAAATCTTTATTCTTCCATTCTCTCTCACTATTTAAATCATGATTCACACCTCTTTCATCCTCAACTTCATTATTCAATCTTCATCTTCCACTTCTTTCCTACCGTCTACTCCACTCACTCAACAATAACTCGACGTTAGTGGATTTTTTCAAGTTTTCACTCTTTTCTTCGATCTATTATAATCTAACTTAAAATATGTATTATAACAATTAATTAGACATTATATATATAATATATATATATATATCTTCAACGTATCCATATCTTAAATTTTTAGAAATTAATGTTTAGTCATATCATTTCGTATTCGTATCATTCTGTACTTCTTAGATTTTCCTAAGATGTCATGGATTCTAAAAAAATGTACTAGTTTTTTTAGTGCTCTTTAAAATTTTGTCTAAACAATAAATACAATCTTCTAAAAAGAGAAAATACATTTAATCATTCCTAAACATTTTAAAGACGTCTCAAACATACTCTAAAATTTCACCCCTCCAATAATTTTTGGTTTCGAGGGTTTTTTTTTATCTTTTTCAATTATTTGAATGGAAAAATGCCCTATTTATATAAATTTAACATAACAAGAGTAATATATAATGTATGTATTAGATAATATTGTGGAAACAATATTTAAATGAATAATTAATTTGAGATTTACATAGAAAATTTATAAAAAGAATGATAATCTAATTATAGCATAAATATACGTATATACATGAATTAAAGCTTAAATATCTCAATACTCTTCCTCAAATTCAAGGTGATAGAAACAACTTAAGTTTGTGAGCGGATAAACTGAAGCAACTGGATGATAGAAACTGAAATAGCAATTCTGAATCAAAACACGGTAGATTTGGGCAGGAAGTAGAAACCTCTGAAGAACTAGAACACAGAGAACTTCTAGGCTGAAAACAGGAACTCTCGAACTTCTAGGTTGGAAATAGAGACCTTCATAAAGGTCTAAAACAAAGCCCATGAACTTTTGAGCTGAAAACAGAGATCTACGAATATATCCAAAGATAATACGAAATAATGACTCTGGAAAATTTTAAAACTGAACAAAGACTGAAATCGATAAAAGAATCAATTAAGAACCAAACTGAACCGAACTTGGCTGACTAAATTAAACTAACTGGGCTGACTAAATGAAACCAAACCAAGTTGATTGAACCAATCGGTCCATCTGAATCGATAGGAGCAGTGGCGAACATCGAGTTGGGGAGCAACGAGTGAGTTTTGTTTTGCAGCAGATCTGGGCGAGCATTGAGTTCTTCATAGTGGGGAAGTTCTGGACCAGATCGAGTTCTGAACCAGATCAAGACTTGGATCGAGTTTGATCGAGGATTGAGTTCTAGACTGGATTGAGTTCGTCATAGTGGGGATCGATGATCGAGTTCTAGACCAGATTAAGACTTGGATCGAGTTCGATCGAGGATCGAGTTCTGGACCAGATCGAGTTTGAATGGTCGAACACTAACACTAGAACGAAGTTGCACACATAAACGTTCAGATTTGAGTAGAACGCATAATCTGGTTGACGGCGAAAGCACGTGCGATTGGACAAAGGGCAGGATTAGTGCGTATGACAAAGCAATTGAATTGAATGAATAATTTCTTTGAGATTTACCTAGAGAATTTATAGAAAGGGCAATAACCTAATTTTTTTAAACAAGATATAAGAGAGTGAGATCACAATTAGTACACCAAAAAATCTCAAATAGGTTGAAACATCCTTACAACACGGGTTAAAGAACAAAGATTCTGAGCATTTAATTGGCTGGTCAATAGTACTGCAGATGGGCTCAATAATGTATTGGGCTTTTTTGTTTTGTTTTTTTTTTCCTCCCTTTTCCTATTTGCAGAAACTCGTAGCAGCACTTTCTGCTTGTGCTAATTGCTTCATTACGGATGTTGACTTACTCATGTCAGTCAACTTAACCGAAAGCTACTTGTTCTTATCCATGCATATCATAACTTGTTCCAACATTACGATAATTAGGGCAAAAGGTTGTGTTTAATCTTTTTTTTCTTTTGTCAAAATTATAAATATATTTTTGATCTAATAACAGACTTTTCATTTTTATGTCTATTACATCCACGAACTCTATCCATATTGGATAATATAATAAATATTCATTGAATGAAAAATCCTAAGAATTTAGGAAATTATAACATATTTTTAAATTTTAAGATTTATTGCACACAAAATAGAAGGTTGGAAAGTTATGTAATGTTTCATGAATCTTGATGAATAATTATAATCTAGTTTATTTGTAGACCTAGAAATTAAGAATGACATTATTAAATTAGGTCTCGTAATTTTAATTGCCAATACATATTATATTAACCAACATGAAACTAGAGAGACCGCCGAGCAATGTAAGTGAGAATGAAACGTAAAGGGGAAAAAACCCTTAGAATTTGAAAAGTAGTGGTTATTTATGATAAACAAATATATAAAATAATTTTTTGTACACTATAAGAAATATTCCTTCTAGTGACAAAATTAAAACATTGTTAATAGCCACAAATTCGTTGCAAAAGTCCTTCAATGACGTAAATGTTAACACGCATGAAACCTCAGTAAAATCCCATCGGTGAATACCTTTTGTGACATTTTTCGAGAAACATTGCAATTGCAATGAAAACCATATGTTTGCAAAGAAAATCTATTTAGTCGCAAAAACTTGTTGTTGTTAAAAAAATATTCATTTAATTTCTAATAATGATGTTCCTTGCATCTTTTCTATCTTTTGTATTTCAAATCTAATAAACATTTTGCATGTACAAATAGTCACATAAAATAAGATAAGACCAAATATATTTATAAAAAAGGTTTAAAGTTAATATATACCGTTGGCTTTTTGGCCCTTAATCTCAAATTAATTAATTTTAATTAATTAATTAATCAATATTTTGATGATAACAAACTCAATTTTTAATTACTGAAAATCTTAGTGTTTTAATATGTCCATAGCGTAGAGCTCGGAACAACGATTCCAACACCTCTTGAATCACTCAAATC
>NC_052355.1:10029134-10030486 GCF_009727055.1 Benincasa hispida | reverse complement strand
ACTAGTAGACCCGATATTATGTTTAGTGTATGTCTTTGTGCTAGATTTCAATCTTGTCCTAAGGAATCACATTTACATGCCGTTAAAAGAATTTTTAAATATTTGCTTGGTACTATTGATTTAGGCTTATGGTATCCTAGAAATGTTGAATTTAATTTAGTAGGATATTCTGATGCGGATTTTGCGGGTAGTTTACTTGACCGTAAGAGTACTAGTGGGACTTGTCAATTTCTTGGTAGTTCCTTAATTTCTTGGTTCAGTAAAAAGCAAAATTCAGTTGCCTTATCTACTACCGAAGCGGAATATATTGCAATTGCTAGTTGTTGTGCTCAAATTCTTTAGATGAAACAAACTCTGTGATTTTGGATTAAAGTTTGATAATGTGCCTATATTTTGTGATAATACTAGTGCTATTAATTTGACTAAAAATCATATACATCATTCTAGGATTAAACATATTGATATTAGGGATCACTTTATTAAAGAGCATGTGCAAAATAATAATATTACTCTTGAATTTGTAGGCTCTAATAATCAATTAGCGGATACTTTTACCAAGCTTTTGAATGAAGAAAACTTTTGCAAAAATAGGCTTGAGCTCGGTATTATTCATTGTGATGCCTCTTGTTTTATAATTTTACTTGTTAAATCTTTTAGAAGGTATTTTGATAGGGGGAGATATGGAAAGCATGTATTAATATTCTTTAGGGGGAGTTATGCTAAATTTATGTTCATGTTTTTAAGGGAAACATTTATGTAGTTTTAAATTTTTCTTAATTATTCTTTTTGATGATTCCAAAGAGGGAGAAGTTTAAGAAAAATATGTTATAAATTTGTTATGATTTTGATTGTATTAATTAGGGAGAGAATTTATTTTTTTGAGTGAATTTCAAGAATGATCTTTATGGTGATATGCTGAATTTTATTATGTGCTACATATGGTTTACATGCATTTCAAGCTATTTTTCTTGAATGGTTTGCGATCATCAAAAAGGGGAGATTGTTGACTTTTTGGCCCTTAATCTCAAATTAATTAATTTTAATTAATTAATTAATCAATGTTTGGATGATAACAAACTCAATTTTTAATTACTGAAAATCTAAGTGTTTTAATATGTCCATAGCGTAGAACTCGGAACAAATTCCAACACCTCTTGAATCACTCAAATCGGAGCTAAAACGAAGACGATATGACCGAAACAAATCTATAAGAAAATACCGTGGTGGATGACGTGGCATAACCAGACCATTTGCATGTAGACATGTGGTAGCATATTGGTTGAATGGTGGATCATTAAGAGATTAACATATGATAGACTTTTGATTTTTAGATTGATTTAAAATAAAAAAAA
>NC_052355.1:10027418-10028558 GCF_009727055.1 Benincasa hispida | reverse complement strand
TTTTTTGGATTAATTTTAAAAAGAAAATGAATTTCAAAAGAAAAGGAATTTAATATTATATTTTATTTGTATCTAACGGCTAGTTTAGTTTAAAATCTCCACCATTGATTTTTCTTTTCCAAAATTCAATGGTCCAAATTAATTATGGTTTCTAAAAATTTTTCCATCTCTATATAAACCATCTTCCTCTCCAAATTTTACATTTCATAATCCTCCAAAACTCAAAAGTTTCAATGTTGCTCTCTCTAAGTTCCCAATTTTTTTTCTTTTCATCTTATTCTTGAGAGAGTGTTATTGTATTGTGAAGATGAACTTGTTGAGTGCTTAAACTTGTAAATCCACTCTAGTGAGAGTTGTATTGTGTTCTTAAAAAATTCCAACATTTGTAACCATAATTAATTCCTAAACCGTGAAAAGGATCGGGTTTGCTCTTGAACCCGTAAAAGAAGTGGTGGTGTAACGGTTGGGCTCTAATCCGTGGAACGAGTCAGAAAGATTTTATTCAAATTCCTAAGAGGCACTTGGGGAATGGAGTAGGTTGAGTTTGACCGAACCACTATAAAAATTACGGTGTCTTCTTCTAACTCTTTCCTTTTTATTTTTGCAATTAATTTAAGCAATTTATGGTATGTTTTAGTTTGTTCTTATTTATTTGCTAAAATTTGATAGAATTAAATTATCACATTTTTGTCATCTTATTTGTTGCATATATTGAATTTTTCTTATTATTTATAAAAAGTGTATTAATTAGTTTAATTGGATTAATTTTAAAAAAATTAATTAAATCCTATTCACCCCCCTCTAGGGTTGCCATATCGATCCAACAATTGGTATCAGAGTGAGTTACTATTCTTGAAATATTTATTTCTTGATAAACTTAATTGTTTTTTAGCTATGGCAACTTTAGGTTTTATCCTTTTACCGATAGTCAATCTATTACAAAGTCTCCTTTCTTTAATGGTACTATTTATAGTTATTGGAAAAATAGAATGAGATTTTTCTTGCTTTCTATTGATTATGATTTATGGGATATTGTTGAGGAATGTTTTAAAATTCCAACAAAAGATGTTGATGGTGTTAGCACAATAAAACCTAAGGAAGAATGGTCAATAAATGAAAAGAAAGCATGCTCTTTAAATG